>NW_027531920.1:580984-586662 GCF_008692635.1 Crocuta crocuta
AGCCAGGGCAGCCTTTAGCTAGATACGTTTAGCACGAGAGCTTAAACAATAGCTTTGCTTGGGCACCTTGGTGGCTCAGTCAGGTGAGCGTCCGACCTTGGCTCAGATCATGATCTTACAGTTCATGAGCTCAAGCCCCACACTGGGCTGGTGGCTGTCAGTGCAGAGTCCACCTGGAATCCCCCTGTCTCTGCCCCTCCCCTGCTTGCACTCTTTGAAAACTGAGTAAAACATTAAAAAAATAGCTTTGACTAATTGGAACAATCAGAGTAAGAATAATTTTTCTTTTTTTTAATGGCTTAAGTGAGATATAATTCATATACCATACAGTGCATCCATTTAGGTATGCAATTCAATAGCTTTCAGTGTGTTTTAGAACATGTTCATTATCCCTCTCCTTTTAAAACATAGAGAGGGTTTAAGCATTGAAAGGGTGGTAAGTGTAGGACAGTGGCTTCCTAGTGTATCTCCCCTGCGCACTCAGGGGCTGGATGGCAGCTTGATGGGAATGCTTTAACCTTGAGATTCTTTCATGTATCTGGTTTGTTCAGTGTGGGTTAAACCATAATGAAGATATGAAACCATGTGTATATGTTTGAACTCCATATTGTCCCTAGCGTGGGTGCTTTACGTGTATTTTTATGATGAAGCTTTAGAAAATATTAAAATAGAAATAGAAGTGCTAGATGCTAAGCTACCACAGTGAGAGATGCTGTTTAATAGTTTCACTCTTCATTGCTCCAAACTGTTGTGGACACAGCAATCCTACCTATTAGCTAAAAATAGCATGAGTTCTTGGGCACGTATAATCCTGCTTAAAATTCAAATTGAAAATTTAGACAACTGCCTCTTGGCAGAGGCTCTCTCCCAATCTATTCTAAAATGAAAAATATTTTTCTGTGGTTTGTGAAATTTCTCCACCAAGGGAAGGATGGGCTTCATGTAATAACATTTTAATTTAGAAACTATCTCCTACATCCCCCCGCCCCGTTACTTTATGTCAGCCTCTGTTTATAAGCTGAAAGCCCTCTTGTTTTTAGAGCAAATCGGAGCCCCAAATCAGGAGGTGAGCCAGAAGTTGGTCACTAAGGTAGCCTAAACTGGGAACTGGTCTTTTGTGACCAGTCTTTCCATCCGGCATGTAGATCCCGGCAGGCTGGGGGTAAGGGAGTGAGAGAGAATGAGTTTTCCATACTTACTTTAAAGTGCTGAGTAAGCACACTGACCTTCAGGTAAGGCCTGAAAGAGTTAATGATTAGTGATGATGATAACTTGAAGGCACAAAAGGGGTGTTTTCCCTATAACATTTAAGTAACCATCCCATCTCCCCCTGTTTGAGAATGAAAGATGTAAACATAGCTGCTGCCCATCAGCATGATCTCCCTTGAGAGCCCAGAGGTGAAAGTTTTATCAAGGCAAAGAATTAAACTTTTGAAACTTCTTCTGCTCCCAAAAGAAGGCTCATGTAGGGAAGGCAGAAAATGAAGTCCTGTTAACAGCATTTCTGCACCGAACAATTTAAAGGCAGCTTCTTTTGTTTGTATTCACTTTTGTGTTCCCACCGCCTGGTGTACAGCCTGTCCCATGGTTTGTGGTACTGAAGTAGTGAATATGTCTGTGTTCCAGATGGCTTTGTAAGTATCAATCTTCAGGATATCCCTGTGGGATAAGTGGTATCATCCCCATTGTACAGATGAGGAAGATGAGGGTCAGAGAAGTTGAGTGACTTACTCGAAGTCACATAGCCAGTAAAGGGCAGAATCAAAGTTCCAAGTCAGATTTCCTGAGAACATCAGGTCCAGGGCGTTAGCCTCTAGGCCACAGCTACCTCCCACCACAGCAGAGAAGCTGTGAGCCCCCTGGGCTCTTCCTACCCAGATACATCTGGACACAGCAAAAGGTACAGCTCTGAGACTCTTCTCTCCGAGAAGCAGTTGACAAATGGAGTAAAACCAGCTAGCAAATGTCAGCTTTTTAGTCCTGTTGGCCCCGAACTCCTGCACCAAAGGAGGAAGTAACTGGGGAGTCGAGCCGCCGCTGGAAGCCTGAGGGAGACCTATGGGCTCCTAAAAAAGGAAAGTGGACTTAGGACGTCTACTACAGAATGGTATTGTGGGGGAACCCAGGAGGAACAAAAAGGTGGGAGCTGGTTTGCTTTGACTATGATAGCAAATGTGTGCAGGCTTAAGAATATTAATTTAGGAAGTAGGCATTTATTTCTTCAAGTGAAATGGAGTCGTATTTGTCATTCAACCTTATTGTTCACTCAGCCAATAGTGTTTGGAATATTCAGAGTTCTGCAGCCATCACCACAGTCACTTTTGGAACATTTTCACCAATCCGGAAGGAAAACTGTACCCTTTACCTGTAGCCGTGTCCCTCCCCACCCAACCTCTGCATCCCCCCCTAGTACTAGGCAACCGCTAATCTACTTCCCATCTCTATGGATTTGCCTATTCTGGACATTTCATATAAATGGATTCACATAATATATGGTCTTTTATGACTGGCTACTTTCACTTAAAACGGTGTTTTCAAGTTTCATCCACGTTGTAGTATGTATCAGTACTTTCTTTCTGTTTATGGCTGAATAATACTCTGTTATATGCATACAACACATTTTGTTTATCCCCTCATCAGCTGACATAGCTGGGTTGTTTCCACTTTGGGGCTATTCTGAATAATGCTTTACGAGTATCCGCGTGCAACTTTTTGCAGGGACATGTGTTTTCATTTCTTTAGGGTATGTATACTTACTGGATTATACGGCCACTCTATGTTTAGCCTTTTGAGGAATGGCTGGGCTGTTTTCCATAGCAGCTACCCCACCTCACATTCCCACTAGCAGAGTGAGGATCCCACTGTCTCCGCATCCTCACCAACACTTGTTAGTGGCAGTCTTTTTGATTCTAGCCATCCTGGTGGGTATGAAGTTAATATCTTGGGGGTTTCGTTTGCATTTCCCAGGGGCTGGTGACACAGAGCATCTTTTCATGTGCTTATTGTTTGCCATTCATTTTTGCTTTTGCTTGAGCCCCTGATTTGGTTCTTATCCTGTTTCCAAATTGGCAAGACCAGAGCAGGCCAACTATGTTATTATTCAGGTGATTAGAGGCAACCAGGATAAGGGACCAAGTTTCACTTTTATCATTGTGTGCTGGAGGGGCTAGAAGGCTTGGACATAGATCATTTTAGCTAGGAATGCTGACCTGATAAACTGATAGGGCCTACCTAAAAAACAAAATAGCTTATTCACATCCCTACAATTCACCCAGTTAAAGCATACAGTTCAGTGTTTTTTAGAATGTTCAGAGGGGTGCACCTGCCACCACAATCACGTTTAGAACATTTTCCTCACCCCAAAAAGGAGCCCTGTCCCATTTGCAGTCACTCCCCATTTCCTCCAACTTCTCCCCTCCCCTAACCCTAGGCAACCACTATTCTACTTTCTGTTTCTATAAAGTTACCTTTTCTGGCTGGTTCATATAAATGAAGTCATACCACTTGTGGTCTTTTGTGTCTGGCTTCTTTCATTTAGCATAATGTGTTCAAGGTTCATCCGTGTTGTAGCATGTGGCAGTACTTCATCCCTTTTCATGGATGAATAATATTCCATCCTGTGGCTTTGTCACATTTTGTTTATGTATTTATCAGTTGATGGATCAGTTTCTGCCTTTTGACTATTATGAATACTGCCATGAACTTCCATGGGCAAATTTTTGTGTGGTCTAAGAATGGAATTGCTGGGTCATAAGGTAACTTAACATTTAACATTTTGGAGGAACTGCCAAACTTTTTCCCAAAGTGGCTGCACCCTTTTAGGCCTACCCTGTATGTAAACTTAGAAGAGGAAGAAAAAAAGTTAGCTTTCTTTCCAGTTTTGCCTCCTGGGCTGAACTTTATATACAGATATGTGTGTTTGTGCTGGGATTTTCTATCTTCCATGTAGCCCAGGGACATGGTAGCTAGAGTGGCAAAGAACTCTGCACTTAGCTAGATGCATGCTTTCTTGGCCTTGTTAGATAGTTTGAGACAAAATCTTATGAAACATCAGTTTTGCTGATACTTTAGAATGATTGTAATAATATATAGTAATGAGAATGGATTCTTTCTTGTTTAGTTATAGCTTTTTAAGGTTTCCCTTTAGGGGCGCCTGAGTGGCTCAGTCACTTAAGCACTGGAATTTGGCACAGGTCATGACCTCATGGTTCATGGGTTGGAGCCCCTCCTCGGGCTCTGTGCTGATAGCTTAGAGCCTGGAGCCTGCTTCGGATTCCAGGTCTCCCTCTCCCTCTCTCTGCCCCTCCCCCATTCACTTTCTATCTCTCTCTCAAAAATAAACAAACATTTAAAAAGTTAAAGATTTCTGGGGCGCCTGGGTGGCTCAGTTGGTTAAGCGTCCGACTTCGGCTCAGTTCATGATCTCGTGGCTGGGGGGTTCAAGCCCCGCGTCGTGCTCTGTGCTGACAGTGCAGAGCCTGGAGCCTGCTTTGGATTCTGTGTCTCCCTTTCTCTCTGTCCACCCATCCTCTGTCTCTCTCTCTCAAAAATAAATAAACTTAAAATTTTTTAAATTAAAGATTTCCTTTTAATTCAGTGTATTGCTTGTTGAAATCTTTTTTAAAAGATTTTATTTTTAAGTAATCTCTGTACCCAGCATGTGGCTTGAACCCATAACCCTGAGATCAAGAATCACTGACTGAGCTAGTTGGGTATTCTGCTTGTTGAAATCTTGACCGTTAACTTACACTGTTGATTTCTTTAAAGCTTTAGCCTTATTATATTCTATAGTAGGGAAATTGTTTCATTGTTTTAGAGAAGTAGGAGAAGTAGAATAACTTGGGCCTGTCATTGTCACTGAAATTAAAAAATACAGTTTTTGCTCCCTTACGGTAAGAATATATGTACACATGTACATATATAAATATATTATTATGTGTGCATATATATGCTAGTATATATTTATATGCTATATATGTCACACACACACACACACACACACACACACACACACACACACACACACACACACACACACACATTAAATCCTATGGGAATCATCTTGAAGGAGGAGAACCAGGGGCCTGGGTTCTAGTTCTGACTTTACATTAGCTGAATGATCTTATGCTGATCAACCTCTTTGGGCCTCAATTTTCTGATCTGTAAAATGAGGGGACAGTGCAAAATGATCTCTAATGTTTCTTCTAACTCAGATTTTGTGTTAGATAAATGGAATTGAGTTGAAAATTCAATTTACAGTTCTGTTTGTACCTAGACTGTTATTGAATCACAGAGTCCTGAGCTAANAAGGGTCTTGTCTTCCCCTCTTCTTTTCTGTAATGAGGATTTTATCCTCTTGAAAGAGACCTTTGTTTAGTTTTCATCAGATTTAGATGTCTTAAAAAAAAGCAAGAGCTCTAGAGATTTGGGAGTTTTTNTTTCAAAAAGGAGGAAGAATGTTGCAAATCTTGAGTTAAATTACAGACTAGATCATCAAGAATTATTTTGTAAACACTCGGAAAAAGAAATAGTAAGCACACGAACTGGTAGTGGTTTACCAAGGTTCAAACAAGTCATGTCAGACAGGCCAGATTGCCTTGATGGGACAGGGTTACTGGACTGGTAGATCAGGGAAATAGAGAAGATGTGGTATATCTAGATTTTTGGCAAGGAGTTGG
>NW_027531920.1:586729-599187 GCF_008692635.1 Crocuta crocuta
ATAAGATGGTGAGGTGATAATATGTCTAAGGGGATTTGTATGTAGCTGGTTGAATGGTCAATTCCAGAGGAAAATGATGAATGAGCCAGGAGCAGTGTGAAGGGGAGTTTCTAATGCATTTGTGCATCCTGGCTTTGTCCTTGGGCCTGTCCTATTCAGTCTGCCTCCTCACCCTCCTCACCCTCCTCAAACTATATTTGTTTTTTCCTGGATATAGAAGTATTGCATTTTGGGGAGCTGGGTGGCTCATTCGATTAAGCTTCCGACTTCAGCTCACATCATGATCTTGCTGTTCATGAGTTCGAGCCCTGCATTGGGCTCTGTGGTGACAGCTCAGAGCCTGGACCCTGCTTTGAATTCTGTCTCCCTCTCTCTCTGCCCCTCCCCCAACGCATGCTCTGTCTCTGCATCTCTCTCTCTCTCTCTCTCAAAAATAAACAAACATTAAAAAAGTTTTTTAAAAAGTATTACATTCAGATTTATAGGAAATTGGAAAAAATAGAAAAGTACAAAGTAAAAAAAATTCAAATCACCTGTAAAACTACCTCCAGAAATAACCGGTTTGTGTTTGTATATTTGTGACTATATGTTGGGTCTTATTTTCCTCCAAACTTTTATATATCACATACTATGTATGTATCTCTTGCAAGGCTGGAATCTTTGTATTTATACAGTTTTGTATCCTTTCTTTAAACTCAATGTATGTCATGAATACCTTACTAAAAAGATTTTTAATAGTTAAATAATATTTTATCATGTATGTGCCGTAATTCCTGTAACCATTCCCTTTGGTGGACATTAGTTGTTGCCAATTTTTATCTTATAAATAGCACTGATGGGTGTCCTTGTATGAGACTTTTTGTGAATCTGGTATTGCTTTTTCAGAATGAATTCCTTTGTGAGGAATTATTGGTTCAAAGGGTATGAACATGTTTATGACTTTTGATATAGGGGTGCCTGAGTGGCTCAGTCGGTTGAGGCGTCCGACTCCTGGTTTTGGCTCTGGTCATGATCCCGTGGTGTGGGATTGAGCCCCACATTGGGCTCCACACTGAGCATGGAGTCTCCTTGAGATTCTCTCTCTCTCTCTCTCTCTCTCTCTCTCTCTCTCTCTCTCTCCCCCCCTTCTCCCCCTCTCTCTCCGTCTCTCTTCCCCCTCCCTCCATCTCTCCCCCAACTCTGACTCCCTCTCCCTCGCCCCCTCTCCCTCTCCCTCTGTTCCTCTCCCCCACTTGAGCTCCCTTGCTCTCTCTCTAAAAAAAAAATAAAGACTTTTTGCCAAATTGGGCTCCACCTTCACCAACAGTATAAAGAGTGTATAGTTTGAAATCTTGCTGACATACAATATTATTTTAATTATCTGCACATTTGAAAGTTAAAGAATGTTATTTAACTCATTTTAATTTTAACTTTTTATAATATATAATGCACTTTTATATTCTTTTTTTAAATGTTTCTTTTTGAGGGCGGGAGGGAAAGAGAGAGAGCACATGGATGGGGGAGAGGCAGAGAGAGCGTGAGACAGAGAATCTGAAGCAGGCTCTAGGCTCTGATCTGTTAGCACAGAGGCGGATGCAGAGCTCAAACTCTCGAACCTTGAGATCATGACCTGAGCCGAAGTTGGATGCTTGACCGACTGAACCACCCAGGCCACCCTATTTCTTTTTTTAATAATAGAATTGACTCTGTGTGTGTGTGTGTGTGTGTGTGTGTGTGTGTGTGCACGCGCGCGCGCATGTGTGTGTTTATTGGTCATTTTTTGTATTGTGAATTGCTTGTTCATACCTTTTTCCCATTTCCTTGTTGAGGTGTGTTCAGTACTTGTTTAAAATTCTTTTTAATGTTTTATTTGTTTTTGAGAAAGAGAGAGAGATAGAGCACAAGTTGGGAGGAGCAGAGAGAGAGGGAGATACAGAATCCGAAGCAGGCTCCAGGCTCTGAGCTGTCAGCGCAGAGCCAGATGCAGGGCTTGAGCCTATGAACCATGAGATCATGACCTGAGCCGAAGTTGGACGCTTAACTGAGTGAGCTACCCAGGCACCCCCTCAGAACTTATTTATGTGTNNNGAACTTATGGATGTGTAAAAGCTTAAATGTAGTTAGAATATTAATTCTTTTCCATGTATATTACAAAGATTTTTCCCAGTTTGTAGTTTTCCTTTTTAGTTCGATGTACAGATATTTTATGTTTTCATGTAGTCAAGCCTATCACTGTTTTCTTTTGTGCATTTAGCATCTACCTATAGGTTAAAAGGGCCTTCCCTATCCTGACAGCAAATAAATATTCACCTTTGTTTTCTTCTAGTTATTTAATGTTTTTGTTTTTGTATTTAAAACCTTAACCTGCCTAGAGTTTATTTATGATGTAAGGTAGGGTAGTACCTTATTTTTGCTCCAAATGTTTAATGAATTACCTCAGTACCATTTCTTACATATAAATAAAACAACATTTCCCTATTATTTTGAAGTCCTACTTTTAATCTTTTATTTCACACACACACACACACACACACACACACACACACACACACTTTGGATTTTGGATTTCTTACTCTGTTCTGTAATATTTTACTCTGGAATTATCAGTTACTGAAAAATGGCCGCAGATGACCACATTAACAGGAAGAGTCTTTCTCTAAGTCCCATTTTCTGGGTTCCTTCCACAGAAACTTTACCCGAAAGATTCAGTTGATACCCCAATAAAGAGTGCCAGTGGATTTGTGATCCTGTCGGAGTGACCATTGTGAAGAACATTTGAATCTAGACTTTCAGTTGACCTGGTAAAGTGTAGAAATCAGTTAACATTAACTCAGGTTAGCAAGCTGAGTCATAAAATGTTGTGTTTCAGTCACCATGTTGTAGCATCTCTGTTAAGTGGAAAAGATTGTTGTGAATGAGATTACCCACTACCTTGAGAGCAGGGAAAGGTATATTCTGCCTGCACTCTCATGTTTTCTGGATGAGGTTTTTGTCTTGGGGTGGTTCTTACATACAACTTGGCTTATGGGTAAAGGAGCTAAAGGCTTTGTTAATCTTGCGTTTGAATATACTATATGAAGTGCCTTTGAAATAGAGAAAAGGCCCTATTTGAGGCTTTCACCCTAATCTCCTGGGTCATCTGGGATAGGTAAGGACCAATGACAGGGTCCTGTGAATAACTTTTTCTTAGCTTGCTGTGAGATCAAAGCAGTTTTCATTCTACTCATTTCAGATCAGGTGGCTGAATGTCATGAAACCTTTATACACTATAGCACTTTCGCTCACTAGCTCTTCCTGCATCCTCACTAAGCTCTTTGGTGGACAGAGACAACCAGTATCTATATAGGGATAAACGGGAATCTTTCATGGCATGCTGATCTAGCATGTCTTGTTTTCTGTTTCGTTTCCAGTATCAGGATGCTATCCAGAACCCTGGCTATGTGTGTGTATGTCTGAGGAAGCACGTTGTGGTAGTGCAGGGGCCAGAACAATGACACTGAGGTGTCTGTTCTGGGTTAGTCATAGTTCCGAGACCGTTGTTCTAAAAATAGAGCTGAACGTATTTTCCTTCAAGCAATATTTGCTCATATTCAAGCCTGTTAGCCACTTTTCTGCCCTCTCACATAGCCTTAAGAAATTTTTTTTTTTTTTTGCAGTTTATGCCCATTGATTTGGTATTATTTTTGACCCAGAGAACTTAGGATTCTTTACAGATGTGACGATTTCCCTCTTCTAGAACATATTTAGAAATTAAATTAGACTCATCCTGGGTTTGATTCCATATAGACCTCGTTGACTTGGTCATAAAATTGTAATTATGTCAAAAATAAAAGGGACCTGAGGAATTGATTAGTTTTAGAGCTCTTAGATTCTTTAATTAGTAGACCCCATCATTAAAAACTAGCCCAAGTTAGGGGCACCTGGGTGGCTCAGTTGGGTGAGCATCCGACTCTTGGTTTCAGCTCAGGTCATGGTCTCACAGTTCGTGAATTTAAGCCTCATGTGGAGCTCTGTGTGAACAGTGCAGGGCCTGCTTGGGATTCTCTCTCTCTCCCTGTCTCTCTGCCCCTCCTTTGCGTGCTGTCTCCCTCTCCCCCTCTCTCGAATAATTAAAAACAAAATTAAAATTAAAAAAAAAAACAAAACTAATCCAGACAATGGGCTTCATATTATTTTTCTAGAGACCAGTTTGTGATTGTAGAAACCTGCTCTTTGGCTATTTATATACTTACCTGCACACTGACAGATTATCTTCTTGATGGACTTATTTTACTTTCAGCTCCATCCATTTCTTTGGAAAACATGAGGGGACAGATGCTTATAATTCAGACACATCCTGAGGGTGTGCACTCCAAAGGCAACTGTAGAAACCTAACATACCATTCATGCTCATGAAAATCTGTGACTCTCTCAAGAGGTTGTCGTTTCATTTCCACCACAGTTCTGTACATTTTCACAATGGGTGATTCCCTTGAGCTCAAGGCAGCTCAGCTAATGCCAAACAAGAGCTGTATAAGTTTGAGATTTGAACATCTGTACTTCTGTTAGAACAAATGAGCCTTTGGGCAGCTATCGACTTATTTGGAGTTTCTAGCTAATCAATAATACACATGCTGCTATTCAGCCCTGTCTTCCCTGCCTAGTATTTGTGTGGGGACTCAAGGTCAGGAACTTACATTTCTTTTTTACTTTATTTGTGTCTTCCTACTGATGCTACCTGTCACAGTCTCTGTGTCTGAAGTCTGTCATCCAGTTGTTTCCCCAGCTTTGTTGTCATTTGATGGGCATGGCTTTTATTTTATTTTGTACCATTTCCCTTTTGTATCATCATTCAAATCATTGGTAGTCTATACCACACGCAGAATAAGCATCCTTTGTTGGTACCATTTGTTTCCTCTCTACAACATTTTCCTACCCATAGGCCCAAATAAACTTTCTATGGGTTAAGAAACGGAGCCCCTTTCAGCTTTTCTGAATTAATGACAAATGTCATTTTTTATTCCGAGAAGACAGTTTTGTCATTAGGAAAGTAGATGGATTTGAGAGCAAAGTCTTAGAGGAGACATGGATTTGGAGGCTTGGATATGTGTCCAGTTCATCTTAGTGAACATTGTAGTTTCTATCCCCTTTGATGGTTTATTAGGCTGTTAAGTAGATCTTGAAACCTCTGACATGTCAGAGTTTTGCATAAATGGTTTGCGGTTTTGTGGGTCAGTTTTTAGCATTTTTGGGTGGGTGGAAGGAGAAAGTTTTGTACTTTTTCTTACCTTAGTTCCTGAGGAGCCAGAACTGAGAATTAGTGTCCAGGTTTGTCCTGTCAGATCTTTATCATGAGGTAACATGTTCAATAAAAGTTTGTTGACTCAACGAGGGTGCCGATTGCCAAACTTGAGAAGGAAACAAAAACCACATCAAGGAGCTTATGATTTTGTAAAGGAAATGACATCACCACAAATTCTGGGCACTGGATTTTAAAAGGGAGAAATAGTACAGGGTCTGGAAACCATGTCAGATGAAGAATCCTTACAGAAGTAACAATATGTAGCCTGGAGAAGGGATAGCT
The DNA here is from genome assembly GCF_008692635.1 of Crocuta crocuta. NCBI lineage: Eukaryota > Metazoa > Chordata > Mammalia > Carnivora > Hyaenidae > Crocuta > Crocuta crocuta. Next base: position 592,272 of record NW_027531920.1, read on the forward strand.
GATTTTGAGGCCATGATGACTATTCTTTATTATGGCTGATAATATTGTACTTTTTCGGGTCTGTCAGGAAAAAACTCAGAAGTTGCCTTTGATCCCTTCATTCAATCAGATATCACATTTTATCTCTTTTAGTTCCAACATGTTTCTTGATTCTTGTTCCTTCTTTGTCTTCTCAATTGCCCCTGCTGTGTCAGGCCTTTCAAGGCGTTGTCTCTAGTAGACGAGGTTCCTGGTCTTTGTTATCTTTCTCCCTGGCCTCCATTCTTTTTTTTTTTTTTTAAATGTTTTTTATTTATTTCTGAGAGAGAGAGAGAGACAGACAGACAGACAGCGTGAGCAGGGGAGGGTCAGAGAGAGAGGAAGGCACAGAATCTGAAACAGGCTCCAGGCTCTGAGCTAGGTGTCAGCACAGAGCCCGATGCGGGGCTCGAACCCACGAACGGTGAGATCATGACCTGAGCCAAAGTCAGACACTTAACCGACTGAGCCACCCAGGTGCCCCTCCCTGGCCTCCATCCTGTATTACATTTCTGGAACAGTCTTCCCCAAAACCTGGTTCTGATTGTATCACACCCCTATTTAAACACTTAACAGTGGTTCCTCTAGCCTAGTAAGAAAAGTCTTATCTCAAACTCTTACAATCTGGCCCCACCTTCCATCACCCCACCTTCCCCTGTTCATACTCTACCTTCTTTTCAGGCTTATTCAGTATTCTCAGAACCTGCTCTAGGCTCTCCCAGCCCTTTGGCCTTCTTTAAACTATTCCTTCATACTATTATGAAGAAGAAATCCATCATGTTTTGTGTTGTTTGAGACACCAAAATGAGGACCAGCTGGCGAAAGAGATGGTCCTTAACCTAGGAATTTTCTCTGGAATAGTGTTGTCTAGTCTAATAATGAATGAACAGAGAGCTTTCCAATGTTGGACATACTTGAGCAGGGGTTACTTATACTACGGGCTGTAGGAGCTACAAAAAAAGAGCCAGCAGCATGGTCCTTGCTGTTAAGAAACTTAAATCTACATGTGAAGCANTTTGAGTAATTTCTTCCTACCACTTGTAGGATAATCAAGAGAAAATGAAGAGGCAAAATCAATATAGTAAGGCAACAACAGTGAAAGAAAGAGGTGGATTGAGGAAGCAGTGAGGAGCAAATATCAGCCATACTTGGGGAAACACTGGTTGTGTGCAGGGGAAAGGGCGGGTTGTGTCGCTTACAGTAACAGGAAAGTTATCAAGGAACGGGAGGCACAGTGGTCAAGTCTAGAGGTAGATATTTCCAGAGTGTCTGTAGAGCATCATATAGGTGGTAGGACAAGACTTTTGAATCAGCAACTCCACCCAGAAGGCCGATCTTTTCTGTGATTATGCAGGGAGAAAATTTGAGGTTCCTCTTTGTCTTTGTCCATTCCAGAATACAGTCTTGCCTTTACTTTTGCAAAACCAAAAGTCTCATTGAAGTGTTTTTCCCCACACAAAACATCAAACATCAATCTGTCCTCAAAGGTAAATTCTGCCTCCACTTCTAAAGGAAAAAGAAAAGCTGCTGGAAGCTTTAGAATAGCATTTTATCCTCACTTCCAGTCATAAAGGTTTCAGAAGGTTGAGGTTCAACTTGGTAGTGCCAATCAAATGCTTTTGTGTGCATATAATTTGACCCTGCAGTTTTACTTTAAGAAATCTATGCTATAGAAATGCTCAAATATACAGTGCAGCATGGGTGGTAATATTAAAAATTGTAAACCATTTACAGGCTCCTGGATGGCTCAGGTCATGATCCCAGGGTCATGGGATCAAGCCCCATGTCGGGTTCCACGAATAGTGTGGAGCCTGCTTAAGATTCTCTCTCCCTCTCTCTCTCTCTCTCTCTCTCTCTCTCTCTGTCTCTCCCTCTCCATCTGCCCCTCTCCCCTCCTCGTGCACACTTACACATGCACACACTCTCTCAAATAAAAAATAAAAATTATTTTAAAAATTGTAAACAATGTAAACGCACATCAGTTGCGATATGACTGAATAAATTATGCTCTATCTGTAGTACGAAATACTATGCATCTATTAAAAAGAATGAGAATGAGATGGATCTCTGTGTAATGACATGGATGGATTTCCATGCCCTGTTAGAGGATGAGAAAAAGATTTATGCAAATCTGTGTGGTGTTTTTTTTTTTTCTTCTGAGAGATAGAGACAGCATGAGCAGGGGAGGGTTAGAGAGAGAGGGAGATATAGAGTCTGAAGCAGCCTCCAGGCTCTGAGCTAGCTGTCAGCACAGAGCCCGAGGCGGGGCCCAAACCCACGAACCATGAGATCATGACTTGAGCTGAAGTCGGACGCTCAACCGACTGAGCCACCCAGGCGCCCCATGTGTGAGTTGTGATTATATGTATATAAATAATATATACAGGGAAGTAAGTCAAGAAGGATACATGCTAGAAATACTAACTGGTTACTTTTGGGTAGTGGCATGGGGTAGTGATACAGGAATGTCTAAATGAAGAAGTTAAAGATTTTTAAAAATCATATGCTACATTTATAAAAATGTGTAAAACTCATCAGCTTTCTTTGCAGGCACATCGGACAGAGGCTGCTAACACTTTCCTTTCCCATGGAATTTGCAATTGTATTGCCAGTTTTGGGGGGAGTTTTCCAGCCCTGTTGCCCTACTTTCCTTTTATTTTTTTTTTAATTAATTAATTTTTTAATTTACATCCAAGTTGGTTAGCATATAGTGCAACAATGATTTCAAGAGTAGATTCCTTATTGCCCCTTTCCCATTTAGCCCATCCCCCTCCCACAAGCCCTCCAGCAACCCTCTGTTTGTTCTCCATATTTAAGAGTTTCTTAGGTTTTGTCCCCCTCCCTGTTTTTATATAATTTTTGCTTCCCCATGTTCATCTGTTTTGACACAGTGCAGGATAGTTACCTTATCGTTCCCTAAACTAACAAAACAGAACTCAATTTTGCAAGTCAAGATCAGCAGTTTCAAACTTTATTGGATATCAGAATCACCTTGATATTTGGTGAAAATGCAGATTCCTGGGCCTGCTCAGTAGGTTCTGAGTCAGTGCATCTGGGGTTGGATCCAAAATCCTGATCTTTCAGAGGCATCCCAGGTGGTCAGTAAGAAACCCTGTTTCAGGGAATGACGTCTGATTGTGCCCCCACCCCCTCATTTCTCTCTCCATGATTAGCAAAGGGAACGAGGGAGTGATGACTCACTGTGGATATCTTTGTGGGTCACAAATGGTTGGGTTCATCTGAATGGGAAAAAATGAATAAAACATACTTGAGTAGACTTGAGAGTTAAGAAAGAAATGTTGATTCTTTAAAGTAGCCTATTTGAAGTGGGCCCTTTGGGTTGGAGGCTGGTCTGGTGGGCAGTGACTAGGCAGTGACTTCAGCCTAGGAGATGCCTTCCAGCGATGGCTTCATTAGTTATAAGTGGAAGTAGGGGAGGAGGGACCTTCACAAACTGAAGTCTTAGAATTCAGATGCTTTTTAAGTGAAGCTTTTGTCCTTGGAAAATGATGCTTCTGATATTAAGATGAGGTACTATCTATCTTAAGACTATTCTAAATGGGTTTTTTGGTTAGAATTATTTTGTTTGTTTGTTTGTTATACACAAAGTCTGTTAATCAGATGCCCACGGTGCGTTATTAACATCACAAAAGGTGTTTAAAAACCATGTACTCCAGTTGCTCCCCACAGTTAACCTTGGGAATAAAGGTAAATGGGAGTACTTCTTAACTACTTTCCCAAGCCCTCAGTGAGCTGGCAGTCATCAGTTAAATAAACCATTAAGTTTATTAATTTGAGACCAGAAGCATCAACNTTGGTGGACATTAGATAATTCTACAAATAAAAGCCAGAGACTGATGGGTAGGCTGGAACTTTAAGGGGTTCATCTGAATGGGAAAAAATGAATAAAACACAATGTAATAGACTTGAAAGCTTAGTAGCACATAGAAAACAGAAAGTGGATTCCTTAAAGCAACAGCCTTGTTCTCTTTCTGTAGTCTATTTTAAGTGGGCCCTCTGGCCCAGCATTATCAGCCTCGGATTAGGAGCTTTGAGGAAATAGTGGTTTGGTGGTTGTTTTTTAAAGGATTTTTTAAGAAATGTAGTTACTAAGCAACTGCCATGACCTGCTGCTAAGTTGGAGTTCAGCGGGCACGTCAATTCCAAAGAAGGGCATCCATAAACAAGTTGTGAGAGGGGGGAAGAATGGCTTGTGGATAGATTTGGTATATATTTTTCTGGATTCAATGCATATTTCTGCCTTCTACTGTACCTTCCCCAAGAAGGGGCTGCCTGGTCAGAAATCTCTTTGTCTCACCAAGTTCTCCTCCTAGCTGATGAGTGAGGAGGATGACCAGAAAGGAGCCAACTAGAGGGCGAGGATGGAGGGCTGAGACCTGGAGTAGGGCCAGGTCCCCAGGCAGGCGGAGAGGTAGACGGCCCCGCTGCTGCCCTCGTGGGCAGTCCAGGGCTTCTATGACAGATCGGTCACCACCCTCTACATTTCGATTGCGACGCCTCATTGATATTGATGTGTTGCCTTGTAACCCTCAGATCAGGGACATTGTCCAGCTCCTGTCTTTTTCCCCCAACACTTAATGGGTGAGTCAGTGACTTAACTGCTTCCTGCAGGATTTCAGGGACGGGAGTAGGTAATGAGCACAAATCACCATTAACACCAGTGTGGTGAATGAAGGAACACATGAATTTAATGGGTTGGCTTCATTGGTACCAGAGTGAACAAAAAGAAACTTTGTTGAGGATCTGTGTGAGTTAGAACTACCTCCCTCCTCTTAAGGCTTTTTAGCATTTCCCTTTATACCCGGCTCAAGGTCAGGTTGCTTTGCTGAGGGAAGGGGAGTGTCAGGTGTTGGAACAGGTGTTTTGTTTTCTGCCTGTAGAGTCATACAGACTAGATGGGGATGCTTCTTGCCAGCCCTCTATGGTGCATGAAAATGCTTTTGTGGAATTCTTTTTCCCTGGAAATATGTTTGTTTTTGTTTTTTTTTTAAAGCAGTTCCACATCCTTCAACCCTATCAGTTTTGTTTTCCTTTGAAATCATCTTGTCATAATGAGGTATGCCTATTTTCTACCATTTCCACAGCCTCGGCTTTAGATACATCCCATTTTATGCAGCCAGTACAGACCTGAAAAATGTTGTGTATGTGTTGGGGGGGGGGATAAGGGCGAATATCATATTTTAAATGTACTAGGAGAATGTCACAGTAAAGCATCCCTATAGAAAACCCTCTTATAATAATTGTACAGTTAGAGAGCTTTCCTCCATCAGGTTTTCTTAAGTTGGGTGTAAATCTGTAGTTGCCTTTCCAGAATGATAAGGCTGTTGTGAGGGTATTAGTGGGCTCTAAAGCTGGGCATATGGACTTACAACCCCACGGATAGGATGATTTTGGACAAGAGAGGTGACAGCAGATTTCTCAGTTTGGGAGATTTTCTGTTTTAATGTTTGTTACTGAAACCAAAGACCCTATTTGTTAAAAGGGAAGATCTTCTTATCTGATGGTGAGGTTTGTTTGTTTTTACCTTTGTGTCATGGGTTCCAATCTCTGGCCCCCCCTCCCCCCAAAACAAAGTCATCTGGAAACAAATCATCTTCCTTGCCTAACAATGTTCTAATGGCCTCAGGTCCTTCCCAGCCACTCCACCCTGTGTCTCAGGGCCATCTGTTCTCTGCAATCCACTTTTTGGGAACGTCTCCTTTCCCATCTGCTCTCCTTGGGCCTTATTGCCCTGCTCCAAAGATTTATGAAGGCTGCACTGGAGAGTCTTTCCAGTTGTTGTTGTTGTTTTAAGGATCAGTGAGATTTCAAGGCAGATAAAAGCCTTTTTCCATTTGATATGTCCAAACGTTACTTCTTTTCCAGGTTTGTTTCTTCCTTCTCTTAGTTGGGAGGGCAGTGGAAAGAAGTCTGTGCTTGGAGGAGGGACTCTGCTTATCAAAGCAGGGACTGACTGTGTTGGCTCTGGTTGCTTTTGAAGTCAAGTGTCCTCCTGGCTCTTTAGCCACTGGCACACAGGCTTGGTGCGGTTCCTTGGGTTCATTCTTTTCCCGTCTGTTCCCTTGTCTCCTTGACAGAGTACAGTCGCTTTGAATCGAAGATACATGACTTGAGAGAACAAATGATGAACAGCAGCATGAGCTCTGGGTCCGGGTCCCTCCGAACAAGTGAGAAGAGGTCTTTGTATGTCAGGTAAGTCACACTTCTGAGCACGAGGCCTTGTGCTGCATGAGGGGAGCTCTGTGCCAACACAGCCCTTCCTGTTTAACCAGTGGGGCAGGGAGTGTGTACTCCCAGTACTACAGCAACATTGTGCAGTGTATGCTCAGGTTGTGTACTTTATGGTCAGTATGTCTCTCTTTTGTGAGCTGGCTTCTTCCTCTTTGCTCATGAATGACTCAGTATGAGAAACTTTCAGTTTGCTCTAATTGTAAAACACTGTTGAGTGATTGTTGCTAGTCAGTATTCAAATAGCACTCAAATGTTCAGAGTCCTTTGCTTGCAGTCTGTGATTTGAGGGGAAAACTTGGCATTCCCCACCCCCTTCCACATATGAGGAGTAGATATCAGGATTTGTATTTGAGCATATCAGCTATCACTGTATTCTGGTCAAAGGTCTCTTGGTAAGAGACCAGAAACTGGCAGGTTGCTGCTTTTGGGTCTTTTTAAAAATGTTTTTATTTATTTTTGAGATAGAGTGTGAACAGGAAAGGGGCAGAGAGAGGGAGACAGAATCTGAAGCAGGCTCCAGGCTCTGAGCTATCAGCACAGAGCCCGACACAGGGCCCGAACTCACAGATGCCAAGGTCATGACCTGAGCCAAAGTCAGACGCTTAACCGAATGAGCCACCCAGGCGCCTCAGGGTCTTTTTTTTTT
>NW_027531920.1:599210-602234 GCF_008692635.1 Crocuta crocuta
TTTTTTTTTTTTTTTTTTTTTTTGTAATGGTGTTTTATTGCTCCCTGCTGCTCTGGTCTGCTGTATCTGAATCATGGGACATGGGATGGGATGGTGTGCGGTTCCCAGGAAGGGTGGGTGGAGGGAACGGATATATAGCATTGAGTATATTGCTGCTGAAAGCTATTTTGAGATACTGCCCAAGGTTGAGCTTTTGGCCCTTGAGGCCCATTATGATACTTTGTCAGGTCAAAGTACAAACCTCTTGGGGAGTTTGACTGCTAAATGAACACTATGGACTCCTTGTTAGAATTGGGGTTAGTTTTCTTCTTCCTGCCCAAACCTCTTGGCAAAACTCCAAACAGTATGGTGCAAGTACATTGTATCTCTCCAAGGTTAAAATCCTTAAGAGTAAGAGGTGGTGGAATTATTCCCCTGAGCCAGAGAGAGCCGTGCCCCGTGTGTGTGTGTTTAATGCTTAGGTGTGAGTTTGTATTAAACTCGGGCTGAACTTTTCTGGTGGCCTCTGATACCTACTGGGGGAAGTTAGGAAGGAAGGGTACATTTGCTAATTGCTTGGCAATGGTACAACTGTCTTTGGGGTTTGACTCCATGCTAGCCAATGTATATAAATGATCTTTGCAGTTCTTGTCCTGGAGCTTGATTTTCTTTTCCCTCAGTTGGCAGTCCCTGACCCTACTGCAGGGCGCGGAGCCGAGGGAGCCCAGCTTTGAGTCTGAAGCCCACTAGAACCCTTCATGGTTCTTTTTAAAGAATGAACCCTCAACTTGGCTGACTGATTGTTGAGAGCAGCTTTCTTCACATTTGCTGTGCTCACCTCCTGCTGTGAGGGGAGGAGAGCCACAGGGAGGCTGGACCCGTCACTGGTGATCTTTTCAGTCTCCTGTTTTCTGTCACTGAGCCCCTGCTCTGGGTCTGCAGCCTAGATGCTGAGGAACTGATGGGGGAATCAGAAATGTGCTGTTGCCCCCAGCAAGATGGTAATACTTACATGACTTGGTCAGGATTGTTCCGTTCCCGTGCTGCCAGCCCCCGCAGATGTGGCACTCCAGGGTGCGTGGGAAGCTGCTCTTTAGGCAAGACAGTTTCTTCGGAGAGCTTTATTTTTAGATTTCCTCTCTCCACCTATCCTGTGCTAGAGCTGTCCCTGCCTGGGTATGGGGAGTGGAGCATTAGCTCCTGACCTGGAAGACCTAAAAGACCTGGAATGCCCTTCTCTGGCCTGGGGAAGGGATGCATTGCGTCTAACTCTGGGGAGGAGGGTGGAGACTGCATTCTGTTTCTAGCAAATCAGTTTATACAGTTTATATCATCTGCCCCTAGCCTTATCTAGATAGCATTGGTGTCTGCTGAAGAGAGTGAGTATGGTTTAGAACAATGAACATTTGTGATCACTCGACTTAATCAAGGGAAATGATGTTTTATGGCTAAAGCTGTGAGCCTGAGGTCTTTCACTAAGCTAATCTCTCTACCAGAGCCTGGCTTGCTCTGTGCCCTTTCATTACCTGTTTGGCTTCTGATGCCATGCTTCGTTCCTATTCTTCAGCATGTATTCAGGCTTCTTCCATTCTTAAAAAGAAAAGAAGAACATTCCCTTGATAGCAGTAGTCCCTTAAACTGTTGTCTCTCTTCTGCTTACCACATTTGCCAAATTATGTGCCAAGAAACACTAGTCCCACAAGATGTTAAGTATTGTGTGCAAAATCGGTGGTTCAGTAAGTTGGGCCAATGCAGTATGAAACAGAGGAAAACAGAGTCCTTTACTGTGATTCCTTACCAGGAGGCACTGTGCTAGGCAGTGTTTTGCCAAAGGATGGGAGTATGGGAGTCTTATTTGGAGAACCCCATCTTAAATCCAGGTTGGGATATGTTGAAGTCCTCTGTACCTGCTCCTGCTATGTCTTCAAATCACCTCTCTTTCGGTAGGAAAGGAAGTGTACATCTGCTTTTCAGCATGGTGCTGTGGTTCCAAGCAACTCCAGAAGGCTCCAGAGGAGCAGAAGCCCAACTCTGTCAGGGATCCACAGTGACCTCTTAGTCATCACATTCAATGACTGGTTCACTGATTCTCTGCCATTGGTGTGACCTCTTTACCACATTTGTTCCCACGAATTACCCACTTGCTTCTTTAAAGGCTCTTTTCCTGTCTTGCTAACCATTCCTCAGTACTTTTCATTAGCTCTGCCCCCTAAATGGCAATGTCATTTATTTTCACAGCTTCAGATCCTGTTGTTGTATAAATGACACCCCTGATCTCTTTAGTGAACTCCAAACCTGCATATCAACTACTTGCTCGGCATGTGCGTGAAGCTGCGCTCCCACAGTGCCTCAAACAAGCAGTGTGTTCAAAATTGAACCCCCCCTCCACACCTACTGCTCCTCAATTTCCTTATCTCAGTTAATTGCATCACCCTGTCATGTGGAAAAGGGATTAAATTTGTTCTGTCACCCAGGGCAGATCTCAGCTCAACAGAAGGAAGAAAGAGCTAATGATTAAAACTGTCTGAAAATGGAACGGACTACTTCCGGAGATAGTAAATTTGACTTTTGTTACTGGAGGTGTTACAGCAGAGGCTGGGCGCCCATTTGCCTGGCTGTTGCGGAGGGGGTCAAGGCTAAAAGCAACAATCTGGCCAAAAGCTATTCAGAAGCTTTCTTTAGCTCCCAGGTGTCTTTAGGATACAGGCAAACAAACATTTAGGGAACATCTATGCATTCTGGCCTTTGTTACTCTGTTTAAGTTGTGATTAAATCTTTTAAATAATGCTACAAAGTATATGATATTCTCATTTTACAGGTGTGAAAACTGAGACTCCAGTTAGATAGGCAAGAAATTCCAAAACTGGAATTTGAACCTGGTTGTTCTAACCACAGAGTGTGGCTTTTTTCAGCATTTCCCAAATTTGCTGATAGGAATCTGCTGACATGCTAATAAAAACACAGATACCCAGGCCCCCCTCTTTTTTTGATTTGGATTCACTGGGTTTGGGAAATGTATGGTTGGTTTGTTTTGTTCTTTTGACT
>NW_027531920.1:602420-606826 GCF_008692635.1 Crocuta crocuta
GATGTGTGTGGGGGGGGGGAGAGGGGCAACATAATTTATTGTCAAATTGGCTAACATACAGTGTGTAACAGTGTGCTCTTGGTTTTTGGGTTAGATTCCCGTGGTTCATCGCTTACATACGATACCCAGTGCTCACTCACCTCGTTTTTAAATGTTTAAATGTCTTTAAATATTTATTTATTTTACTAGAGAGAGAGAGAGAGAGAGAGCACTTGAGCAGTTGGGGGGCAAAGAGGGAGAATCCCAAGATGCAGGCTTGATCTCATGACTATGAGATCGTGACCTGAGCCAAAAACAAGAGTCAGATACTTAACCAACTGAGCCACCCAGGCACCCTGGGAAATGTATGTTTTTCATTTTTTTTAATGCTGGTTTATTTTTGAGAGAGAAAGAGACAGACTATGATTAGGGGAAGAGCAGAGAGAGAGAGGGAGACACAGAATTGGAAACAGGATCCAGGCTCTGAGCTGTCAGCACAGAGCCTGACGTGGGGCTCCAACTCACAAACTGTGAGATCGTGACCTGAGCCGAAGTCTTGCGCTGAGCCAACTGAACCACCCCGGTGCTCCAAATGTATGTTTTTAACAAGCAATCAGAACACTGGGGAATAACCACTTGTTTGTCACAATAGGTATTTGTTTCTGTTTCACTTGAACAGCTGAACAATAACACTTTATTTTTTTTACTGATTTTTTTTTTTTTCTGAGAGAGAGAGAAAGAGAGACAGAGCACAGCAGGGAAGGGGCAGAGAGAGGGAGACACAGAATCCAAAGCCAGCTCCAGGCTCTGAGCTGACAGCACAGAGCCTGATGAGGGGCTCAAACTTGTGAACCACAAGATCATTACCTGAGCCAAAGTCGGACACTTAAGCAACTGAGCCACCTAGGCACCCCACATTACACTTACTTTAGCTCCTACCGTATGGAAAGCGGGAAAGCACAGGACTAAAAATTTGGGTATGGTTGTGGGGGTAGATTCAAGGAAGTAGCACATGCAGTTCCTGCCCTCTAGCAGCTTACCATCTACATAGTAGACACTGAGCAGCAGGTGGTTATAGTGAAGGAACCTTTTTCCATTGGGGTTTCACCTCAAATTCTTTTAGCTGCCGTTTCCCCTCTGACAGGTGTCTCCTCCCTTCCCTTCTCCTGAGTCTCCATTATTCTCTGGTGTGCATGGGTTGCAAAGCTATTTTGAAGCAAATAACACCCTCTTACAGCAACACAGAGGCTATAGCAGGTGAAGCCCTAAAGAGCTGCACTGTACTAATGAGAGGTGAGATGGGATTTGTGGAGCCTGGATCAGGGGAAAGAAGGAAAGATGACCGTGTTTGGAAAATGCAACTTAGCTTTAAAATCACTAGTGACTTAATGGAAAGACCTTCCCCACCCTTCACCATACTAGAATTGCCTCTTTGATACAGGTAGGATGAGCAGAGCCTGCCTTTCTGCCCACTCTAGGGCCTTTGCTCTGCCTATTGAACTTGCCTTCCACACTGGAAAGGTCCACAGAAATAGGCCTCTCTTGAGCCTTGTGCTCAGGGTCAGGGTGGTTGGGTGTTTAACTCAGGTCATTCTGATGTGTAGGTAGTACAAAAAGACACAGGGTAGGTGAGAGTTCCCGGAAGCTCCAAGTTCTAAACTTGGATTTTCTTTTGTCTACTTCTTAAGTGAAAGAACAAAAGACCCTGTCGTCCAAAGGTTGCCAAGAGGCTTGAGAGTACATCTGTAGAAAAGGCTTTTGCAAGTCTGTTCTGGCCAGGTATCAGGCAGGCATTTTAGGGGTCCTGGCCTCCGGCGGGCCATCTTACCATCCCAGTGTTCTCCCCACTCTGGTAAGGAAATCCTTTTGGCATATCTGCAGTCTCGATTCAAGAAACAATGTGACAGATATTGGCTTGGTTATCAAAGAAGGCTGGAGAATGCTCCATGTCATCAAGCAGACATGAATTGTGCAAGTGTTCTGTGTTTCTAGCCCAGGGTGGTGCTGGGGAGAGCCTGACTTCATCATGTTCATTAATGAGTTTCAGTAGTGGATTAAAGTGCCAATGAAGTGATTTGGGCAGGCTTCACTCTCTGACAGAATTTGGGGGTGACATTAATATACATTTTAAAATGCAGCAGCATTGTATGTAGTGTTCCAGGCTATGAGAGGATGGGGCAGAGTTTCCGGTATCAGCAGTTCTTGAACTGCCTGTTGCGAGAGCATGTTCCCCAGACACCATTCCTGGACCTGTGCTCATAATCCCCCTAGGTGACCCAGCAGGTGTTGTGAACCCCATATGTTCACATCCTGTGGGCTGATGGGTCCTTGAATGCCCCTCTAACTTCATAATTGGCCCCTAAGGCCTGAGACTTTGAGGTAGACTGAGGAGAACAGTGTCCTTCCTTGTTCTCCACGTTACCATCTGCAAGGAGTTCCAGGAAGACCCGACTTGCTGTCGGCTGTACTTGTTCCTCTTGTGATGATCCATCTTGTATCTACTTCACTACTCAAGTTTGGGCGTTTAGGTTGCTCTTCAGAAGCTGCTAGACATTTTAACTCTCACAGTAAAGTCAAGGGCTCATAAGTGACAGTTGTTTTGTGGCTGTCTGTGCATGCTTCCTAAGGACCAGGCAAGGGAGGGGCTGCTCAGTTTTCAAATAATAGGTGCCTCTTATCTGGTACTTTCTGTGGCTCAGGCTGTTATAACAAAATACAATAGACTGGGCGGCTTAAGCCACAGACATTTATTTCTCACAGTTCTGGATGCTGGGAAGTCCAAGATCTAAGTGCCAGCAGATTCAAGTTCTGGTGAGGCCTCCCTACTTCCTAGCTTATAGGTGTCCACCTTCTTGCTATGTGTGCAAGTGGGTGGGGGAGCGCCTGGGTGGCTCAGTGGGTTAAGTTTCTAACTTTGGTTCAGGTCATGATCTCACAGTTCATGAGTCTGAGCCCCACATCGGGTTCTCTGCTGTCAACACAGAGCCCGCCTGAAATCTTGTTCTCTCTCTGCCCCTCCCCTGCTCATACTCTTCTCTCAAAAATAAATAAACATTTAAAAAAGAAGAAGAGAGAGACAGAGAGAGATATCTCTCCTTGTCTCTTCCTCTTCTCATAAGGAAACTATCTCCCTTACGACCTCATTGAACCTAATTACATCCCTAAGCACCCCCCACCTCCAAATACCATCCATCACCATAAAGGTTAGGGCTTCAACGTATGAATTTTGGTGGAACACAAACATTCAGCCCATAACGCAGATGAAAGGCGGTAAGCAATGTCTTTGATCCCATCTGGAATGGGAGGGAAATACAGTGGGAGAACTCTCTGAAGGACAGTAACTGGAGAGTAACTGCAAGTGTGTTTTGTGCGCCCTACCCCCCCCGCCCCAGCCTGGTCTCCTGCACCGTTCGTGAGCCTGGTCTCCTGCACCGTTCGTGAGCCTCGTGAGCCTCAGACATGGCCATTGTCCTCAGAGGGCTTCCCCTTTGGTGATACACTATGAAATAATTTAAAACTGCGAGAATTAAATAAATAACAATACATAGAAAACATAAAGAAAAGTCTTTGCAAAACACATAGGATGAATTTGGAAGAAAGACATTTGGAGCGGGCAGGGTCACAGAGAAGAGTGGGTTTTGGGTTGGGCCTCAGGGGAGTTGATAAGGGCGAGAGGGGAACAGGCCTGGCCTCCTAGGCCACATAGACGGATGGAGCCACAGGCTGAGAGGTGGGCACGGCTACTAGGCCAGTTGTCTTTGAGGCTGAAGCACTCAAGTGCTTTTGTTTACTTTGCTTCGAGGAACCCGCCTGACCAGTTTCCTTGGCAGTTGCAAATTTCCTTGCATTCCTGTTCACCAAGACACCAACGTGACTGTGCCAGGTGCTTCTGATTTCTTGGGATCTTTTAGACCCAAACCTCACAATTTAGGATCTGAACTGCCAGAGACTTTGGCCTGGTAATCTGTTTAACTTTGAGCTGATTATATTCCTGCTTTCCCCTCCGGCAGTGAGGACTCAGCTGAAAGGAAGATTCGGCAAAGTCCCCCAGAGCACGTGCATCATGTGGGCAGGTGCACGCAGCTCATAGGGGATACTATTTGAAAGGTCACCACTTACACAACATATCTTCAAGACCTTTGGCAGTGCTTTCTCCTTTCTCCTTCGGAAGATAGGCACTGGCATTTAAAGTGAACGTGCTGAAGCTTAGCTCAGGAACTCTAACCTGCAGACCCTGGGAAGTGAGCACCTGCTTTTCATGCTGGTGGGACTTGGCTCCGGAAGGTTGCTGCATTACCAACTTTCACTTTGTTTTACATGCCACATTTTCTTTGGGCCACAGCCTTTCCCTGCTCTTAAGATAAATCAGTGTTTACAAAAAAAGAGAAAGAAAATAAACATTTAAAAAGAGGGTGGGGGGCTCGGAT
>NW_027531920.1:606969-629326 GCF_008692635.1 Crocuta crocuta
CCTCGGATTCCATGTCTCTCTCTCTCTGCCCCTTCTCTGATTGTTCTCTGTCTCCCTCTCTTTCAGAAATAAATAAACATTAAAATATATATTTTTTAAGTTTAAAGACAACATAGGGCACCTGTGTGGCTCAGTCAGTTAAGCATCTGACTTCGGCTCAGGTCATGATCTCACAGTTCATGGGTTCGAGAACCGCATCGGGCTCTGTGCTGACAGCTCAGAGCCTGGAACTTGCTTCGGATTCTGTGTCTCCCTCTCTCTTGGCCCCTTCCCTGCTCATGATCTGTCTCTGTCTCTCAAAAATAAATAAACGTTAAAAAGTTAAAAAAAAAAAAAAAAGATGTCAATGTTTTCCTGGCATGGCCCCCAGTGGTTGAGAAGTTGCAGGAAAACCCAGGATCTGTGGCTTTCCTTTGCTTCACAGAACTGTGTGGCCATAACCAAGGAGGAACATATTCAGGGTTGAAGGACAATCTTTTATGTAGACCACTTAACTGTGATTTTAGGCTGTAGATGGTAATATTTCCATAAGCTTTGTTCTCTCCTGACATAGGGTTTCCCTCTGAGCTTTCGTGGAATTCTTTTTATCTAGACAAAGTATAAGGGGTTTCTGAGGCTGCTTGTCTCCCAACATGCCATCTTGTCAATAAGCTCACATATGTGGGGTGAAACCAAAGTTCCAGAGTGGTTAAATATGGTTTTAGGTGTCTGGAGACAAATAGGTATTGCCTTCTTTTTTCCTGCTCACTCTTTTTGAGTCAGAGGTTGAAAAGTTCCATTGCTATGTCATCTAGGCCTTGCATGTGTAGGATTTCAGTTTTGGGATAGTGGTTCAGTCTGATTTAAAAGGGGTGGTGTGTTATCTATCTTGATTTTCTCTAGTTCTTGCCCTAAGGATAAAAAGGGGTGGGTAGGAAGATATAGCAATGTTGCCGAAAAAGGTGCTCTTTCATCCTCTTACCAGATCCAACCTGAGGCATTTGTAACAAGGAGTCAGTCTCTGTCACTTTTTAGGTTTCCAGGCTGTTCTTAAGAGAGATTGTCACAGCTAGATGGCCACAGTTTGGCATGCTTCTTAAAGATCTCAGGTGGGTAGCCAGCACTTTTTCAAAATGCATTAAGGTCTACTTTACATACTTTTTTCAATTATGTGAAATATGTATCATTTGAAAGGTGGTTCGACTTTACTATTAAGGCCTGTTCTTTTAGTTTCCTTCCTTCTTTCTCTCCACCCAATGTGAGGCTTGAACTCATGACGCTGAGATCGAGTCATATGCTCTACTGACTGAGCCAGCCAGGTGCCCTTGTTCGCTTTTAATTTTACTTTCCACATGAAAGTTTAGCCTGGTAATGATTAAAAAGCTGAGGCCATGAAGTCAGTCTTACAAGGCCTACTAAGTGAATGCCAGACTCCTTAGCTGGGCTGCAGACTGAGTGCCTTGCACTGCAGCCAAGCCACACGGCCTGGGTTGCTCGCCTCCAGGCCCTTGCTCACGCTGTTTTTTCTAGCCAGACAGGCATCTCCCATCTCTCTCTCTCTCTGTCCTGAACCTTCACTGAGGTCCAGTTCAAAAGTCCACCCTTTCTCATAACTTCCCAAGTTAGGTGTGACCTGTGCTCCCTCTGAATGCTTTTTTAGGCCTTGGCTTGTCCCGTCTTCGTGCCTCTCGTTACAACATACTCAGCCAGCACATTCTGCAAGGCCAGGGCTTACTTTGCTTCTGTGTCTCCCCTCTAGAAAGGTATTTTTTAGACATAGCCAAGCGGGGAGTTAGCTTTTGTTTGTTCGTGATGTGATGGTGACTTAGACCTCATGACATTTTTCTGAGATTTAAGAGCCCTGGTGTGAAGGTCGCCCACCACGCAACTCTAGATGAGGCCCTGTGTGTCTCTGGGCCTGGTTTGCGTCATCTCTGAGGAAGTTTTCTAGCTCTTAGTCAAATACAGTCTCAGCAGGAAAACAGACAAAGTGGATTTAGAGAACATCTTCATCATGGAACCGGAAAACAAATCACTGTCACAACAGTGGAAGGACTGGTGAGGAAATTGGACCTGGTAGAGAAGACCTTGGAAAGACTTGGGCTCATTAAATGCTAGGACTGGAAAGCAACTTAGAGACCTCTGAGGCTCTGATGTCCTGCAAAGCTCTTTCTCCATTTGTAGTTCTGACTGATAGAAAAGGAAATTCTTGTTAATTCATTTTACATTCTCAACTGAGAATGACATTATAGCTCAGAATTTCAAATTTGAATTATTTTCTTGTATGTCAAATTCAAATGTGCTGCTGTGTCTTTAATAAAAGCATAGTTTACACTTGATCTCAGCCAAAAGGCCGAGAAGTGATAACAAGATCATAGTTTAAAAACATTGTTTATTCTGTTGTTCGGTGTTCCTCATCCACAAATTCATCAGACAAAATCCAGACAGACTTGGGTACCACTTTTTTGTTTAAGTTAGGCATCATGCCCAGTGCAGAGCCTGGTGAGGTCGAGACCTAAGCCAAGATCAAGAGTCAGATGCTTAACCAACTGAGCCCCCTGGGTACCCTTTGGTACCACATTTTATTAGAAAATTGCCTTTTTTGCCTTGTTTGCTGGGGAACTTAGAGCCAAACATCTTCCTTATCAAAAGTAAGTGACTCAAGCCAGGTGCTTGGTAAATTTCCCCGCTTACTTTCTTGTTTTGTTTTGTTTTTTTTCCCCTTGAGGATCCGAAGGGGTGCCTGATCATATTAGATGCTCAAAACTACTTAATTAACGGATATCCTTAAGAATAGAATATTGTATCATCTTTAAAAATAGTTAGTTTTGCTGTATCGTCAATGAGATGGGAAATATTAATGATACAATTTTAAGTGATAACTAAAGTTGCCAAATTGTATGTACACAGCATATTTCCATCTCTGTGAAACCTATTTTTTGTTTACTTATTACACAGTATTGTACAGTATCACAATAGTATAAAGAATGGTTCTGAGTTACATTAAATGTGATTTTTTTCCCTTTTTTAGATTTTATATTTTTCAAGTATTCTATGATGAGCTTATATTAATGAAATATTTAATGAAATTAATGCATATGAATAGTTTAAAATCTCAAATATTACAATAACATATTCAAAAAATTAATCCTTTTCCTATTCTCTCTTTTTCTGGCTCTCCAAAGGAAACTGCTTTCAAGTATTTTGTCTGTAACAAAAAGAAATAGTAAATCTAAGTAGCCCTCAATGTGTTATGTAATGGAGGTACAAGACAGTAGGGCCATAGAAAAATAATCAGATAAAGTATTTCCACCAGGAAGGAAGCCATAGAAAAAGCTTATAGGAAAGGAGGGCATAGTCCTCTGTGGACACTAGTTGCGCAATACTGTAAAATTAAATATCATTTACCTCAAAAATGTGATATCACTAAATTAGGAGGGGTGGAAGGATGAGTGAGAGCTGTTGCCAATAGGCAATGTGTAAAATGTAAAAAAAAAAAAAAAAAAGTAACAAATAGCAAAAAGAAANAAAGCAGTTTCTTTTTGTATTGACTTATGTTTTTGAAAGTTAGAGTTGTAAAAGGAACATGTGCCTTTGGTTGAAAACCAAAGCAGACAGTGACATTCCTGGTGCGCAGTGGCCGCTGCTGGCATTCTTATTGACTTGGATTCCACACTTAGTTTGTTGTTCCTTAGCTTGTGTTATATGCGTTTTGATATTGTAAGGTATCTGAAATTCATCTTGGAAGTACACTGGCCTAGTAGTTTTATTTCAATCTCAGATGTTTAAAAAATTACCAATGACTGGATTCCTGACGTCCAGAAAACATGTTTCTTATATTAGCTTTATCATATGTACTCCCGCTTCTGTGCCGTTGGTGCAGGTCAGGCAGTCATGATTCTCTGGGGGGCTCAGATATATATTGGATTGTTCCTGGATTGTAAACAGTAAGCTCTCCCTTCCATCGTTCTACAACCTCATCCTAATCTCTCCTAATTCATTTTTTAATGCTTCTTTTTTCATTTTTGAGAGAGAACACAAGTTGAAGAGGGGCAGGGGTGGGGCACAGAGAATCTGAAGCAGGCTCCATGCTGTCAGCACAGAACCCTATGCAGGGCTTGAACTCATGAACCGTGAGGTCATGACCTGAGCCGAGGTCAGACGCTTAACCAACTGAGCCACCCAGGCGCCCCTCTCCTAATTCATTTTAACATCTTCCTTCTTCCCCCCACCAAAACGAATTTGTGCTTAATCTAAGTTCTGTTCTCTTTTTTACTACATGTGTTTTCATCTTTGGAGTCCAGGATGACATCTAGTGTTTCTCATTGCCACTTGGAATAAGGTCTTCCCCATGCACGTTTCTGTAGGAACATCTGACAGAATGCCTTCCTTGCTTTAGGAAGCTCCATTTCAAATGCAGTGCAAATGCATTCAGACTTGATCCTGTCACACAGAGCTGGAGAAAGAAACTCTTGGGCAGAGTGCCTCCTTAATCGTCTGGTCTCAGCCCCTCTCCTTTTGCTTTGTGTGTGTAAATTGAGGGAGATAAAGGGATCTATATCAGAGTTTGAGTTTTTCATTTTCAAATAATCGGATACTGATTTCTTTTTTTTTTTAACATTTTTTAATGTTTATTTATTTTTGAGAGAGAGACCGTGAGTGGGAGAAGGGCAGAGAGAGACAGGGAGACACAGAATCAGAAGGAGGCTCCAGACTCTGAGCCGTCAGCACAAAGCCCAACGTGGGGCTCCAACTCACGAGGTGTGAGATCATGACCTGAGCCGAAGTCGGACGCTTAACCGACTGAGCCACCCAGGGGCCCCTGATACTGATTTTTTAAGAATTCTGTTTTACAGAGCTTAAAAAGTAGTTGGGCATTTCATTCTGCACAGTTGTACTACATTCTGTGTTTCATTTGGGCCTGCACATGAGGAAATAGTGTGTTTTACCTTGCAGCTTCCAGGTGAGCCACAGACTACCACACCGTAGGTAGAAGTCTAAATCTTGGAACTAATTCCGGGATATCCCCAGGGCTGTGTGTACAAGTAGGGTGTTAAAAGAGAATATAAAAAAGAGTCAGAGCCTAGATTGCAAGTAGAAAAATACAAACTTCTCACTGAAGTCATCCATCCATAGTGACTCTACGAAGAGAGATCCAGTGGATGACAAAAGTAGACACTTCCACGCAGGTGAGTTTATTCCCTGAGCAGGGAGCTCGGGTGTGAAGCACCAACTTCACCAGAACCAAAGTCAGCCGTAGATTCTGAAGGATTTGTGCTTGTAGTTTTGATTTAAATTTGCCTTCAACTCCACCCCACTCTGCGATTATCCCATTTCATGTGAGGGTGGATTAATGTGCCTAACGCTCTTTTGATGTGTCACTTACCTACTCTGAAACCGTCAGGTTTCAGGGCCACTGGATCAGGTAGTATTTAAGGCCTTCCAAAATTGGCCCCAGACCTTTGTTTCTGACCTCATTTCCTAGGACTCCCAGCTACAGCCAGGCTGGGCTCCTCCTTTTCCTCAAGCCTGGATGGTATAGCTCCCTTCCCACCCTTTCCCACCGTCCCCTTTATCACTTTACTGTGTATGTCCTGCCAGAGAAACTGGCCTCCATCCTAGGTTAGTTAGGTGTGTGATGTCAGTCACATTAGTCTTCCTCCCTGAGCTTCCACCTTCCGCTGTGTAAGAGTGGGAGTCTGAACTAGGAGGCTCCGTGGTAGGGTCCTTTTGAACTTTACCATTCTGTGGGTGAATATCAGCCTTAGCTTTTTTCCTTAGTGGCCCCAGGACACAGGGCCCTTTTCTCCTCTGTGTCCCTGCAGCATTTACCATTTGCAGTTTGAGATGGTTGTTAACATGTTTATGTCCTGCCTTCAACTACTTTTTGAAGAGGTGTTTGTAAACTGGGAGAGCCTTTGGTGGAGCTAACTTGTTTCCCTAGGATGCGGGCGAGGGAGAGGATCACTCAGTGTGTTCTACTTTGGACTTCCACCTTGTGTCCGGAAGCCTCGAGACAATGGGCCACGCGAAGGATTGTCTTATTCCCCTTCTTGGGAGAGTGGGGGGATGTTTCTTTGAGGAGAGGCACATAGCGACAACATCGAGATGGAAAGGAAGATGCAGTCTTCTGGAGAATTCCCTCTGGTCTTCTCTGAGGCTGCTGGGTCTGTGCTCACTCTTTGGGGCGGCCTTCCTCCACCATCCTTTCAAGACTGCCAGGTTCCTGGCATTTCGGGTTAGGATGATGACTTTATCTTTCGCTGTGCATTTCAGGGCCCTGTTCGATTACGATCGAACTCGGGACAGCTGCCTGCCAAGCCAGGGGCTCAGCTTCTCCTATGGTGACATTCTGCATGTCATCAATGCCTCTGATGATGAATGGTGGCAGGCGAGACTGGTGACCCCACATGGAGAAAGCGAGCAAATTGGTGTGATCCCCAGTAAGAAGAGGTGAGTTGTCATGATCAGGAAGCCTTCCCTGCCCTCTTCTTGGTGTTGATTTCTTTTTTTCCCCTATTCTACTGTAAGTTGCTTGAGAGCAGTGGATGGGCTCTATTATTCCTTTTCGGTAGAGAGTTGGTACTCGGGACGTGATTATGAGTCGGTGAGCCAAAAAGTGGCTTCTGACACCATGCACTGGCAGCAAGTAACAGGACTTCTTTCTGACTCCAATACAGGGTGGAAAAGAAAGAAAGAGCTCGATTGAAAACCGTGAAGTTCCATGCCAGGACGGGGATGATTGAGTCTAACAGGGTAAGTGGGGATTCCCAAGGAAGTGCAGCCAACATGTGAAGAAGAGTAAGAAGCTGGGAGTCTGTCCGGTGCATAAGAGAATGGGGGAGCACAACAGAATATCTCTCTTTCAGGGGGCTGGCTCTGTCCTATCAGAATACTGACTGACTGCTTTTCAGAAAGCAGTGCGAGGGCACGCGGACTCTGTGTCGAGAGTGTATTCCCTCCCCTGGGTTACTGGCTCTTGAAGATGTGTTGGAGTTGGACTGTCTGGAAAGCTTACTTGTTGGGGACACACTAAACCACTTGTAGGTACCTCCCCAGCCGCAGACCCTGTCGGAGCTGTGGGGGTCCTGAACAGAAGCTGGCCTTGTTGTCCAACGAGGAAGGTCAGCCTCAGAGCTCCGACCAACCCCTCAGACCAGTGAGGCATGAGGGCTCAGTCATCCCCCCCCCCCTTTTCTTCTGTGAGCTTCATAGGCCAAAGGACTTCCGGAGCAGTAGGAGGGAAGAGAGACACGGAGTAGAGAACTCTATGTGAATGTATCAGTGGCGCCTTAGGGCATGTGACCAGGAGGCTACAGTGACCTTTGTCCTTTAGAAAGTGCCAGTGAGTGCTGTAAGTCTGCATTAGGTAGAAACGTCTAACATCCCTACAACATTTTCCTGTAAACATAATTTTCCTCTTACATCAACTTTTCATTTAATCTCATAGACTCCATTTGTGAGAGATGGTCTTTTATTTAGCTCGCCATTGTCTCCATTTTAGTTTTTCTTGCATGCTTTAAAATCCATTGTTCTGTTTTTTTTTTCTTCTGTCCTTCCCCTCCATCTTCATGTTCTTTCACAGTCGATCAAAACGAAACGTAAAAAGAGTTTCCGCCTCTCTCGAAAGTTCCCATTTTACAAGAGCAAAGAAAACATGGCCCAGGAGAGCAGCATACAGGAACGTAAGTAGCAGCAGGGTACAGAGAGCAGACTTCCCACAGCCTCGCCCTCTCTTCCTCGTTTGCACCTCCTCCTATGAGAAGACGGCAGGTGTGTGCGTGTGTGTGCACGTGTGCACGTCTGTCCATCCATCCATGTGTGCGTGTGTGTGGGGGCATACTTGCTCATTTGCTGAGTCAGCGTAGAAACTGGTGTGCACGGGGAGACACTGGGTCTCTCTCTTATCCAGCTGCTCACTCCGAAAGAATGTTGGAGGCTCTAAGCAAGAACTGCTTCCAAGGCTGCCCTAGCAGGAAGTCTCTAGCACCGGCATTGGGGGCACCAGGCTGAGTGCTGCTGTGGTGGTGATGAGCACTACTCAGCCATAGTGGCAGGTTTAGAAGAATGTTTTTCAAGAGAACCAGGTCTAGGGACTCAGGGTTGCTCTCCTGGCTTCTTCCTCTTGTGTTTTCTTTCCCTGAACTTCACTCCTTTATGTTAAGAGAAGAGCTCTCTCTTCCCTGGACACCTGGAGTGGGACCTGCTTCCTGAATTACATGTATGTGCATGTGCACCCAGGATGTCCACACGGCTCCAACAGACTCACTGTCCTCCCAGAGTAATTACAGAGCCAGCCTTCAAAAGAAAACCCTTCCTGCTTGCAGGAATTGATATGGAAGGGGGATTACTCGACATTGTCTAAATAAAGATTTATTGCAAAACAATAAACAGTAGAAAAGGGCATAAACTGAGATCAATAAACTTTTAAGAACCAACGTAATCCTGAGAAATACTCATATTCTGCCCTATGTCTTGGAAATTAACTGCTCTGACCCTAACCTTAAACACCAGGTCGTGCTGGTGAAATATTTCTCAGTGTGGCTCATGGTGAATTGTAAACCTCTCCCCTGCTGCCTCTCAAGGAGGGGCTCTGGGGTCCTGGGCTGTGGGGACTGGCAGGAGGTGGACTAGTTCCAGTAGGGAAGGTCCTTTGTCTAGGCCAGCCTGATTCATGGTCATGGTCTACGTAGGTCATTGCCATCCGGACTGGTAGCTAGTAGATCCAAGGCTGTCCTCGTCCAAATGGAGGTTATGTCTCATAATCCTGGCCAGCTTAGGAAGAAGCACTAGGTGCAGTTGGTTCTGCTCGTGAGCAGTAGGAGACAGGCCAAAGTGAGATCAGTACAGTTCACTGGATCAGCCTCAGAACCTTCATGCCGGACCCGTCCTGGGGAGGGTTTGCTATTGGGTGGCCCAGCTGAGGGTTGGGGGTTGCCCATTGGGTGAGAGTTGAAACTGCTTAGCGCTTATTGTCCAGAAGCTGAGCTCAGCCTATGCAACTCAGGTCAGCTTTTAAGGCCATACCTCACACTGCATGAAGCTTTCCCTGAAGGGTTTGGACAGAGTGAGTATTGGGCAAAATGCTCCTTGGGATGATGGTAATTCTGCCTGCTCTTTTGTGCACCCTCGGAAGGAAATGGTGATTTCAGGGGCAGAGGAGAGACCTGGGTTCTATAACTACGAATTTAGTCCAAGCAGGTACTCTAAGCCTTGGAAAGCCACCAGGCTGGTCCTGTCGGGCTATAGACTATAGACCACTTCAGAAAGGTAGTCCGCTCCAACGCCCTCCGGCAGCAAGTTGGACAGCATAAAGTGCAGGTATCTTATCTGATGTTGGGGTGATCTTTCTGTAGCAGATTTCTTAACCTCACTGTAATTATAGGTCTTCATAGTATTTCATACTTCTGTCACTAATGCTCNAGCAAAGAACCTGAGTAAGTCAAACTCGCACACCACTAACTGTATTTCTGGCATGAGTGGAGGTTCTGGGCATGGGGGTATAGGGAACGTGGGTGAGGGTAAAGGGTAAGGGGAGGACCGTGTTGTGAGAACTTATGCCACAGCAGGCGGAGGAACAAGTGGCTATGAGTGTCACACTTTTGCTCTGGATCCCTGGTACCCTAATAAAAGCCTGTCATTCATGTCTGTGTTTTCCTTTTGTACCTTGAAGGGGTGGGGAGCCATTTTGGCGCCCCACCTTAGAAATGAGGTGGGCAAGAAGTACTTCTCCAGGGGTGACCACTCAGCTCATCTCTAGCCTATTGTTGAGGTGAGGGGTACCTGCTGGTTGGATTCTTCTGCTAGTGACCCAACACTCAGGAATTGGGCTTAAGAATGAGCTGTTGCAGTCTCTCTACGGGCGAGAGTACTGTGGAGCCCTTTACCCAACATGCATCTGGGACATCCCGGTAGGTCCAGGGGCCTTGGCAAACAGCTGTGGGCTGGCTTTCCACGGAGCGTCTCTAAGGGGCTGAGCTGGGGGGCAGGCCTCAGCATTTGTGGACCATGTATGTCTAGTGCCTTGGCTTGGGAAAACTCTGACCTCTCCCGAGTGGAAAATGAAGGGACCTAGATGACAGGAAAGAGGAGCACATACACACAGCTGTGCCGGGCAGGTTCCATCCAGGTATACTCTCCTTCAATAAGTAATAAAGGCACGAAGGCAAAGGAGCTTCCTTAGGGGATTGCTCAGGAACTAGCCTTGGGGGGAGGAGGTGCCACAGCCAGTCCTTCCTACGGGGGCCACAGCATACCACAGTCTGGAACAGTGTCATCTTGGCTGAAACGAGCAGTGTCTCTGTCCATAGTTTGTTGTGTCTGTGTTCCATCTTCATTTGCCTGTCGTCTTGGGAACAGTGGGCTTTGTTTGGGCCATACTGTGCCTTGTGCCTCCTTTGAGCATGGCTGCTCTGCCCTCACTCAGATGGGGGCAAGTCCCAGTGGTCCGACACAGGAGGGTTGCCGTGGCCTCCATGTGTTCTTTGTTTGTTGTCTCCGTGTTTTGACATGTCTGTCTTCCTGTGGCTGGAGGAACATCCTCCCTCACCACTGAGGCCAGAGCTAGGAGGAGGAGGAGGAGGCTAGACAGCGGTGGCAGGAGGGCCGCTGGTGCCACTGAATGGTCAGAGCATCATTCCGTGGTGACAGCTCAACTTAGCCAGTGCTTAGCCTCTTAGCTCTGGAGCACCGCACAATTCTGGACACTGCAGGGGCTCTGCCTGGGGAGGAAAGTCAAGAGCAACCTGGTCCCTGGACTTCTCTTGGCTGCTGTCCCTGCCTTGCCTTTCCTATTGTTGGCCTTGGGAGATGCATTTTGAGATAGGATTTGGAAACCACCCAAGTCAGTTCATTTGATTCAGATGAAGAGGGTGCTGCCAAAGAACGGAAGGCTTGTAGTGTCCAGGGAGGGACTTGGCAGACCGAGAGGGCTCTGGGGACAAGTGCAAGGTGGTCAGGGGCTCCTTATCGGAGCTGTGCCTCCCAGTTGGTAGCCCGGATGTGGCAGGCCTCCCGTGGCCTGACTTGGTTGGCAGCTCAGTGTCTTGCTCCTGGAGCATTTGAGTTTTGTGCCGCGTGTGACCTCTCAGTGGTGTGTTCTGAATCGGAGTCTCTTTCTTGTTGGCTTGCAGAGGGAGTGACATCCAACACCAGTGACAGCGAAAGCAGTTCCAGTAAGTGTGTGTCACTCTCCCTCATGTCGTGTAGCTCCACCACGTGTCCCGGCCATCATCCTCATTCCGGCATTGCATGGCTGCCGTTTCCGTTCAGAGGCTAGTGCTTCTTTTAGCCATGTACACTTTGAGATCCTGGAAATGCTGTGGCCATTTTGTCCTTATGGGGTGGGGTTCAGGCCATGAATTAAAGGAGAGTATAAGCCCTGCACTTCTGGCCAGGACCTGAGTGAAAGCTGTCCCTGGGACCCTGGGAAGGGTGAGCTGCCAGTCAGTCAGTCCCCACCACAGGCATCACGGGCTGGAAATGCTGTCAGTTTTACAGATTGGCTTGGAGACCAAAAGACAAATGGCCCCCATGGGATATTGTCATGAATTGCCTTTCAAGATCTCCAGGATCTCCCGGGTTAAGGTTCCTTATCTTTGTCTTTTTTTCCTGCCTTAAATGATCCGGCAACTGCCCAGTTTTCCTTTAGCCATCCCCTGACCAAGCCAGAGAAGCCACAGTTGGAACCCCACAACCTCTGGGAGCACTGGCCTCTCGGGAGCTGTGGCGAGAGGGCCTTGTACAGCCTACCCATGAGTCTTAGGCTCAGAGGAAGCCTGTGAGCAAGCACCCTGGGGCCTGATGCAGATAGTGCTGCCTTCCCCAGCACTGCCACCAGCCATCTGGGGACCTCCGGGCACTCAGCACCAAGTGGCTTAGTGACTATTTCAGGAAAAGCTTGTCACTGCTAGGGTATATGGAGCTCTACCGTGAGGAGAGAGCAGGGCTCAGCATTGCTCTTAAAGGGTGCTGGGGACCTTAGCCCAGCCTTGAGCCCCTTGTCTGGATGTTTGTCCCAGTGCAAGGAGTTGGAGAGAGGTAGACTGTTAAAAGGGCAAAGTTAGGCTGCAGTTTTGGGGGCCTGCACGAGTGCCCTGACTCCCCTGCCTGCAGATTATGGGACATGGGCAGTGTTTCTTGACCCGCTGAAGCTTCCCCGTGATCCTTACCAGAGCAAGAGGGTAACTGGAGCACAGTTGACTGTGACCTCTAAGGACAGTTCCTGAGAAATTGGGGTGGCTTTGGGTGGAGGCTTCCTGGCTGCCAGGTCGTGTCCCTTTGGTCAGCTATATTTTGCTGAACAAGAGGACTCCTGACTCCTGTCCCAGGGGTGGCAAAGGGCTTCCCATCCTTTCTTGTCAGTGGGAAGCAGACAGGCCCACAGGGCAGGTGTTAGCAAGTACCGCCTGACCAGGCTGTTTTCTGGCAGGGGCGGAGGGGGGGTGAGGGGAATGTGGCAGGGGNAGTTAGTGTCCTGCTCGTGGGCCAGCACAGCAGTTGGCTGTGTGAGCAGAGGAGAGAGCACGGGTGGAGAGTGTCGGCACGGCTCGTTGCACATCCAGCCCCTGGGCGCCTCCTTCTTTTTAACATCTTTCTAGCATTAATAGAGAAGTGGGAAAGGGAACCCAGTGTGCATCCCTCATCGTACCTTTGTTGCTGCTGGAGGTGCCTTCCAGAAGATAGGGCAGGTTTGCAAAGATGGCAAAAGTCAATTTCAGTGGGTGTGACCGTTACCAAAAGAAAGGTCCTGGTTCCTCCCTTTAGTGGCTCCTCTGAGAAAACCTTGCCTCGCCACTGGTGCCCCTGCAGAGATTTCTCCTGAATCTGCTGGAAGGGGAGATGCTTCTGAGTGCAGACTTGCCTTGGCCTTAGATATTTTCAAATTAAAGGCTCTTTGATGTCTTTGTACTTAAAAGCCACAGAATGGCCACGGACACTCTGCTTTGTCTGAGTGGCAGCTCCAGAGCCTCGGTGTTCTAGGCAGACTTGGAGGTGGAACAGGCCGTCTGGTGGGAGGCCTCGCTCACTGCCTCCATGCTCTGTCTCTCCAGTTCACTATGCAAGGCCTGTGATCATCCTGGGCCCAATGAAGGACAGAGTGAACGATGACCTGATCTCGGAGTTCCCGCATAAATTTGGATCCTGTGTGCCACGTAAGAGCCCAGGAGGGTTTTGGGAGTGAGGCGTCAGTGCTCTGGGAGCTATTACTCTGATGTTTTAAGGAAAGGATCAGGGGGGCTAGGTCCTAGGGTTCTCTGGGAACAGGGTATATCTAACACTCTGGAAGAGATCAGGCAGCAATAGATTCCCACAAAGCTTATGGGGTTGGGAGGCCTAAGACATCAGACTGGCCTGTTTTCTCCCTTGGAGAGAAGTTTGCACGGCGATGGTCAGGAAGGATTGGACTAATGGTCGCGGTGGGGAGCAGCCCAAGGGGTGTTAGCGTGGCCTGGCAGACAGCTTGTTAGGTTCACTGGCTCCCATACCGCATTTGGCATCCTCTGCCAGCTTTTGGCCCAGGAAACCCCGCCTTTCTGGTCCCTTTTAAGCTAAAGTGAATAGCTCCCTGTGTGTGAGACCTGGTAGTTACAAGAGAAGTAGGGAAGACAAACTTCTCTTCATCTGCTTCCCCCGCCACTCCTCCACTCATCTGGAAAATATTGGAGTGGCCCTGGGACCCAGGTGAGAGAGGAACAGGCCATCCCTTTGGGCCTGGGGCAGGTCATTGTCCTCGGCCACACAGCATTTCTTCTCTTCCTTAACCGACTGAGCCACCCAGGCGCCCCTCTTCTCTTCCTTAAGATACTACTCGGCCTCGGCGTGATAATGAGGTGGACGGACAAGACTACCACTTTGTGGTCTCCCGAGAACAGATGGAGAAGGATATCCAGGACAACAAGTTCATCGAAGCAGGCCAATTCAATGATAATCTCTATGGGACCAGCATCCAGTCTGTGCGGGCAGTTGCAGAGAGGGTAAGAAGAGAGGAGATGGCCCTGCTAAATATAACCCTCAAAGGCAAAACCGAAAAGTTCCTGCTGACTCTCGGTTAGGATCCTCCTCCTCCTCCTCCTAGCACAGGACCTACCAAAGCCGTGTCGGCTCCGCATGTTCCCAGCCCCTGGAAGGAGGCGTCTGTCTGTCTCCTTCATGCAGCTCACCCCAGCGTGTCCCCACACGAATAGGGACCCTTCTGCAGATACGGCCTTTTCCGCGTGGCAGGAGCAAAATGTGGAACCTGGATGCCTCAGGGGTAGAAGCTTCTAGCCCTCTCTGAGGGGCCCTGGGTTCCCCCTACCCAGGCAGACATTTGGGTTGCCACCCGGTAACTGCTTAGGGCTGGGTAGACAGGGACTGGGTGGGCTGAGAACAAGTCTTTGCCTTTCCAGGGCAAGCACTGCATCTTAGATGTTTCCGGCAATGCTATCAAGAGGCTGCAGCAAGCACAACTTTATCCCATTGCCATTTTCATCAAGCCCAAGTCCATCGAAGCACTTATGTAAGTATTTGCTGAGACTCAGACGCCCCCAGCTAGGAGAGGGCCCTGGAAAGGAACAACAAAATGAACTGCTTTGTTGGGCAGCGGTGAGCCCCAGTGGAAGGACCAAGGAAAGTCTGCACCCCATCTCTGGTCACTGAGGGCTCCTTCTGATCTGAGTGCCGGTGCGTGTGTTCCTGGTTGTACATGCATGCATGCATTCATTATTTAAAGTTTATTTATTTTTGAGAGCGAAGAGAGAGAACACGGGCAAGGGAGGGACGGAAAGAGCGAGGGAGAGAGAATCCCGACGAGGCTCCATGCCAACAGTGCAGGGCCCAACACGGGGCTTGATCCCACAACCCGGGAGATCATGACCTGAGCTGAAATCCAGAGCCGGACACTTAGTCGACTCAGCCACCCAGGCCCCCCGTCCTGGTTGTGCTTTTAAACCTGGAAGGTTAGAGGAAGATGTTGAGCTATGGGCCGCTGCTGCTCTCAGAGGGCAGCTGAGCAGCTTTTCAAGGAGCCTGGAGTGACCCTTAGGTCAATCAAAACGTAGAATACAGTTTGGTACCACTTTTATTCTGTCTGTGGCAGGGAAATGAACCGACGGCAGACATATGAACAAGCAAATAAGATCTTCGACAAAGCCATGAAACTGGAGCAGGAGTTTGGAGAATACTTCACAGGTGAGAATACCTGCTGCCCAGCTTGGGTAACACGGGATGAACCAGACCACATATTCTGGAAGTGTCTCCAAGAGGCTTAGAGACCCTGCACAGACTTTCGGGATGCTGTCGTGGTCACACCTTTTGAAAATACTCAAGTGCCTACCGTCTAGCTGGAGGATAACCATTTGGCAGGATCCATCACCACCACGCACTGCTGCCTTAGATCATTTGGTTCATCTTGTCCTCACGTCCCTGCCACCTCTAAGGCTCCCCGTGTCATTTTGCTTCCCTTCCAACTCGTTCCCCCCGCCCCCGATCCAGTACTCGGTTTTGCACGTTGTAGGTGCGGCGTATATGTTTGTCGATGATGCTCCTTCCTCCATGTGGTATTCCAACTGTCAGCGTGTGTGTGCGCGCGCGTGTGTTTATATGCTCAACTGTCCCAGAAGGTCAGTTCCTAAAAGGTTGTGACAGTTTCTGTGTCCCATGTTGCTTACCTTTAAAAGGACAGTGCCCTGTATGTGCACGTTGGTGCTAAGTAAACCCCAGCTGGTGGTGCCACCAGGTTATGTAGGGAAAGCATTCATGGCCATACTCTCAGAGCCGGGCTTTTAGAGCTCCCTTTACCGTTACGTCCATGTCCTTCCTTATGTGCCGGGCCGGCCTCTGACATGGAGCAGATGTGACGGCCCCAGGAGCGCTGCCTCTTGCTGGAAAGTGTTTCTCTCTTCGGATAACTGGGAGCTGCCCAGTCTTCCGCGAAGGCTGTTTAGAATGACCTGCTGCTGACCTCATGGCAGCCAAGAGCAACACAAGCCGCGAGGTCTGGCATCTAATGGGGGGGCGCTCGGTAAACCTTTTTTGAGCAACACGTGTTCCTCTTCGTTGCTGCTTAGTCTCACTGTCTCAACAAGTTGACATTAAGCCCTGGGCTTGGAGCACCTGCCAGCTTCCCTCGCTGCCCTGGGCCCACAGGCTGGTGAGACCGGCGCCTGCGTCCGTGCGGGGGTCTCTGCCAGGCTGAGCTGTAGGGTGGCCGGGGCAGGCCAGACTGCCGGGTTGGGAGTGCTGTGGAGCATGCTAATCATTCTTTTCTCCTTTTCACTTTAGCCATTGTACAGGGTGACTCACTGGAAGAGATTTATAACAAAATCAAACAGATCATTGAGGACCAGTCTGGGCACTACATTTGGGTCCCATCCCCTGAAAAACTCTGAAGACTCCCTACCAAGCACTCTCTTGTGAACAGAAGACATCAAGTCCCTCTTCCCTCCTCCCTCTTCAGTCCTGTCCCCACCAGGAGAACAAATGACTACTGTTCTTGTCCCCTTTTTTAGATAATGTCCCTCAAAATTGAGTTTTCTAGTCC
The DNA here is from genome assembly GCF_008692635.1 of Crocuta crocuta. NCBI lineage: Eukaryota > Metazoa > Chordata > Mammalia > Carnivora > Hyaenidae > Crocuta > Crocuta crocuta. Next base: position 623,471 of record NW_027531920.1, read on the forward strand.
TGTTCTGTTTTTTTTAAACTTCTTGTTTGGTTTTAGTTTTCTTTTTGGGATGATGCCATCTCACTTCATCATGTGACTGTGCCCATTCCTGCATGGACCTTTCCCAAGCGCTAGCACAGGTGCAGATCCATCAGAGTCATTGTTTTCATAAGAACCAAGCAGAAGCGAAGAGAAGAGGACCTGCTGGAAAGATAGGCTCTGGACAGCTGCACGGCTTGTGAGGCGAGCTCAGCGCGCCGCGTGCCGAGATGCCCCGGGCGCTTCTGCCTGTCGTGCTGCTGTCACGCAGCGCTGAATGGTGCAACGTATGGCGACCGAAAGNACTGTGTTATTAGAGAAATGCTTTAATTTTCATATTCCAATCAGATGGCATCTTCTATCCCAGCTGGTTGGGGAGGGATCGGAAGCGGTAGTAAGTGCTGTACCAAGGGCACTCGCGTGTGGTCATTCTCTTGAAAGCTGAGGTTTGCTCTAGGACGGGTCGGTGAGCAGGGCTTGTGCCTGGGGGTGAGAGGGTTGGAGACTCGACCCTAAAGGAGCTGCTGCCCTCGAGGTGCAGTCAGTCCTGTGCGTGGACAGAGAGAATGGCTAACAATGCTCCATATTAAATTGCCTATTGTTTTCTGCCACCTGATGTGTCTGCATGAGAGGTTTCCTTTTTGTTCATTTTTAAGCTGCTGTTAAACCAAAACCATGTTGTGCTTCCGTGTCAGCCTTTTCATTATTCCAAATTATACTTTTACTATTTAAGTGAATGCGTAGAATCCAATTTGACTGTGTTTTAAAGGCTCATGCTGCTGCGGAGGAGCCGGGCCTTGTGATAGAGAGATAGGTGACCCAGGCTCGGCTGTCCAGTCAGCAGAGGAAAAGCGGGGCTGGGGCTCCGTGTTGCGACCTGTCCCTTTACTCCTGTGCCCGAGGTGCACTGGACTCCGCCAAGGCCCCTTCGGGGGAACCCCCCCACCCCCGAACAGGGATGGGGCGTCACTTGCCTTCCAGTTCTGTACTGGGATGATGGGACAGCACTGGGCTTGGCCAGCCACGTAATGAGGAGTTTGCTGTGGGGTTTTTTTTGCAGCTGCTTCATACGCCCTACCCTAGCACCCTCACCAACAGCTGGTAGCTTATTGTTTCCTCAAGAAAGTGGACTTTAAGGCTGTCTGACCCATAGAGCCGAGATTCACTCGCTGGTGAGAGGCAGAACCTTGTTGGTTTTTCCCAGAGTCAGAAGGCAGTGACTATGGTCAAGGGAGTTTTTCCCTTACCACGAGCGCAGGTGGCAGGTGCGGCTCAGGCCCCGCCCCTCTGTGCCCTTTGGAAGCCACCATGCCTCTCTCAACCCCACAATGGAGGCATCGCACAGGGGAAGAGAGCGTGGACACGCTTGGCCCCAAGGGCGAGTCCCTGGTTTCGTAGCCTGCTGGGTTGTGACCGGTGCAGACGACGCCACATGGCAGACGATTTGAGTGCCACCAGCCAAACGTAGGAAATCTGTTAACAGTCCTTCTTCCAACGTAATGAGGCCACCTGTAAAGTGTGGGGCCCAGACAGAGGGTGAAGAAAGGGCAGCAGCTTTACCTGGGCAGTACACTGGACCAAAGGCAAAGAGGGATAAAGCGATGGCTGATGGTGACCCTGGTGAGGAGGGGGGTGAGCAGGGTGTGTTGATTTCTCCGGTGTTAAGTGATGTACTCTGAGTGACACTCAACCTTCTGCGCCTCCCAGGGAAGAACATCAAGATTCAAAGTAAGCATGACACTAGTTGGTTTACCAGTGTTCCTTCCAAGGAGACATATATTTTTTAATAAACGATAGTTGCAATGAACTGTGGCTCAGAGACCTTCTTGAAGGAGTGGAGGAGAAGGGAGGGTGGGGGCACAGCAGTGGGGAGAAGGCTCCAGCCTCTGGGGTCCTCAGTGACTGGCAGCTGACTGAGTCGGGCATTCCTCTGGATGGTTTGAGACCACTGCGGTTGCGCCAGGTCCTCTGTGAAAGCTGTACGCTTGGCCTTCCTCCGCAGCCCCCAAACGTCGCCTCACATAGCACCAGCCAGTGGGGGGTATGTCCGTATTCTTGGTGGCAAGACGTTGACATTTCCCCGAAAGGTACAAAAGCTGTGAGGCCCCTGCTGCAGCAAAGACGTTCCGTAGGGAAAGCAGGGGCCAAGCCAGCAGCAGGGAGCGGAGTCATAGATATGGCAAGAAAAAGCTGGCCTGCCAGCTCCCGATGTTTCCAGAAAGCACTGAAGGTTCAGGGGAGGCCCCGGTTGGCAGAGCAGGTGGCCGTCCCCCTGCCACCTCCTGAAGACAGCAGGAGCACTGGGAGCAGGAACGCGCACCAGTGGCTGATGGCGCTGTAGCTTCTGTGGAACAGCCTGAGGAGGCACCGCTGTGATTACGGGCAAGAGCAATGACCCACCGGAAGAGCAGCCCTGCCGTGTGGGCTGAACCACAGGAAGAGCGATAACCCTCACCTGGCCGTGGGGCTTTCCAGTTTGCAGGGTGCTTCCTTTGACACGCCTCTCGCATTTGCTAGAAGGCAGCCCGACAAAATGGAGTCCCCAGAGTGCTCCGTGAGGACTTAAGGGAGCCCAGCTCCCAAGCGCAAGGGGAACCAAAAGCTGGCCTGGTCACCCCACCGTGTGACGCTCAGTCTGTCTCAACAGTGGCAGTTCCTCCTAGGGGAGGCTCATCTGAGGAAAGTTCAGCCCCGGCGGGAAGATCCCGAGCAGCTCAGAAACCCCCTGGGCAGATAGACCCTTCCCGGCCCTAAGCTCTGCCGTGACCAGATGGCTAGAGCCCCGTCTCCACGCGGAGTCCGTGCCGGGATGTCTCCCCAGTTCTGCTGCTGACAGCCCGGCTAGTCACGCCTCGCTTTCCTCATCTCTAACCTTAAGTGGAAACATTTCACAGGATCGTACTCACGACTACAAAAAACATTTGTTCAGAGACACGTGACCAACTTTGTCTTAAGGCAAAAGTGCTGCTAGAGATTAGCTAGTGAAGTAAGCCACATCTTTATCCAAACTGTGTAGAAGTCGTGCTCAAGGACGAAACTGATACAGACGCAGAGGAAAGTGGTAGTTGAGCAGCAGGACTGGAGAGAGCCTGGAGGTTCGAGGGTCAAGCCAAAAAGGATGGGACTGTAGGGAGCCTGGGCTCGAGCAGAAAGGGCAGTGCTAAAGGGATTGGAGTCCTTTCCAAGGGACAAGGCTTGTCCGGTGCCAACCCCTGGAAGCCCAGTCAGAGAACCTTGTAGGAATGAGATGAATATGTGTTCAGAGAGCCGGTAGCTCTTTCGAGGCAATCCAGTCCAACAAATGAGTGCCGAAGTTGGGAGTAGCACACCACGTCATCCGGGCCCTGCCTGGCAGGATTCACTCGCTCTCCGTATTTCCAAATTCTGTCCTTCGTGCCTGTTCCCACCCAGGATTTCATGGCCTTGGTTCCATGGACCCTTTTATCCATTCAGTCCGTGCTTTGGCACCTCTAGGACATTTTGTCACCACACAAATAACTTTTTTGTATGACTTTTGAGAGACAGAGAGGGTACAAGCGAATGAGGGGCAGAGAGAGGGAGAAAAAAAGTGGGACTTGTGCTCACCCGACGTGGGGCTTGAACCCACGAACCGTGAGATCATGACCTGAGCCAAAGTCGGACACTTAACCGACTGAGCCACCCGGGCGCTCCAGTGCTTTGCCCATTTTGATTCACTTATTGGCAGCCCTATGAGGTAGGTGCTCACATTGTCTCGTTTTCCAGATGAGGAAACAGGCACAGGGAGGTCACACAGCTAACAACCAGCAGGGCCGAGTCAAACACAGGCTGGCTGGCTGCAGTACTTGTGCTCTTAGGTGCTACACTGTGCTGCCTCTCACTTTGCCACACCTGGAACATTTTAGTGCCCTTATCTCTCTCGGCCTTCCTGCCCGTGGCTCCTCTTTGAGAGCAGAGACTACGTCATCTGTAAACCCGCAGCATTTAGCACAATACCCATCACGAAGCAGGTGCTCAGTAAAAAAGCAGAGATGCACTAGTCTCTGGCTCAGCCTTGGTGGGGATGGATTTGACTAGGCCCAAACCTGTGGGGAATATGAATTTTCCTTTTTTGTTCTACGGAGAGCTTCCGTTCTGGAGTCCCCGCAACTTCCTGTGGGATCTTGCTCCATCAATTCTGACTCCTTTTCATTTCCAACCACTTCCTCTCCCTCAGCTCCTCCCCCCTTCTTTTCACTCTGCTGTCTTCTCACCAAGAGTTGAACAGTGTCCCGGCTCTGCTACCACTTCCTGACCATCCACCATCCGCGTGTTCATTCAACATGCTTCGTGAGTGCCAGTAAGTTCTCAGTGTCAGCCATAACCTCCCAAGCATGACGTTCAGTTCAAAGACTCCTTTGTGACCCTTAGAATGGTAGAAAGCTCAAAATGCCATGTCCCCGCTCTCACCGTTGATGTCATTTCTCCCTGGACCTCCCGGGCTTTTCCTTGACAACTTCCCTCACTCTTCTCCCATATCTCCTGAGTGCCACCACTTGCCTGGTCACCCGGGCCCCAAACCTGAGGTCTCCCTCTTTGGTCATGTCCAACCTCCTACCACAATGTGTTGATTCCTTATGGTGTCTGTTCAGTTTGGTCCTTTGCTCTCATCATTGCTGCCCTTAACGCCCGCAATAACAAGAGCCACAGCTCGGTGAGCACTTAGTGACATAGGCACCGTGAGTGCCTATCTCAAGGACCTGTGAGTCCAGTTGGGGGAGAGCGAGGAACAAGTCAATGACCAAGTATATAATTACACATTATGCAAAACACTCTGAAGGGCACACACAGGATGTAGCAACAGGGGATAATATAGTGAGAGGACCTGCTTATAGAAGGTGCCCGGGAAGGCTTCTCTGAGGAGGTGACATTCAGGTTAAGACTTGTAGGATCAGTAGGATCCGCCTGGTGGAAGAGGGGGCGTGGGATGTGGGATAACGAAGTAGTTGCCACCCTCCACTGGCCCCATTCTGCTTATCCAGGATTATCTCCCGATGGCTCTCTACAAACCAGTCTAGATGATTTGCCTTGTTTTTATTTTTTCAACCTGTGAGCCAGGCCTTTGTGTGGAGCGTTTCCGGTCCTCATGTCTATGAAACCCTTCAAGCTCCAGCTCAAATGTCATTTTCCACGAGGATGTCACTGGTCAGTCGAGGACAGCTTTCCCCTTGCCTTCTTTTGCGCCACTCCAACAGGTTATACGGAACACACCCTGTTCCTCCTTGCGCGGTAGCTGGCTGTCCATTAGGTACTTCTCCAGCCAGACAAAAAGCTGCTAGAAGGCTGGGATTGCATCTGGTATCTTTGTATCCCTCACGGCAGCTAATATGTGCCAGTCGCTCAATAAATGATTTTTGAGCGGGCTTCCTCTTTCTGGACCTCACTGTCTTAATCTAAAACATGAGGAAGTTGCATAGATGAGCTCCAAGGCCTCTCCCATCAGTGAGGACAAAAGAGAAATTCTAAGGGACATGCACTATGAATCGTCCAGAAAAACAAACTTCGTGCCTTTTGCAATCTTTGGTTCAGAAAAACATGAACGGCGACGCAGATGACCGAGAAGGTTTAACTACAGCTGCCAAACGACATGGCACATGAGCATATTAGGTTTCTACACAATTAAACATCACACACACACACAGGCCATGTGCCTGCTGCGAGAGACCAAAGGATACAGAAGAGATGCGTGGACTGTGACAGGGCGAATGTCCTTTTCCCAGCTGGGAAGACGGCTAGGATTCCAGGACAGCTTTAAAAGAAAATGGAAATTTTTGTCATAGAACAAGGTGCAGATTTTGGTTTCTTACAGCTGGAGAAAGA
>NW_027531920.1:629431-633197 GCF_008692635.1 Crocuta crocuta
ACTTCTGGGGCACCTGGCTGGCTCAGTCAGAAGAGCGTGCGACTCTTAATCTTGGAGTTGTGAGTTCGAGTCCCACATGGGGTGTAGAGATTACTTAAATAAATAAAAAAACTGAAAAAAAGGGGGCGCGCCTGGATGGCTCAGCCAGTTAAGCATCCAACTTCAGCTCAGGTCATCATCTCACAGTTTGTGAGTTTGAGCCCCACGTCAGGCTCTGTGCCGACAGCTTGGAGCCTGGAGCCTCATCAGATTCTGTGTCTCCCTCTCTCTGCCCTACCCCCCGCTCATGCTCTGTCTCTCTCTCTCTCAAAAATAAATAAATGTTAAAAAAAAAAATGAAACAGTGCTGGGGAAATAGGAGAAGGGACATGTCAAATACACCACTCGATGTCATTGAGGGTTTAGGTGCCCCACGGTGGCAAATAGTTCCTGGTGGGATTTCCGGATGAAGGTTATTTATTTTGAGAGCGCACGCACGAGAGAGAAAGCACGAGCCAGAGAGGGGCAGAGAGAGGGGGAGACAGAGAACCCCAAGCAGGCTTCACGCTGTCAGCACAAAGCCCGACGTGGGGCTCGAACCCACAAACTGTGAGATGATGACCTGAGCTGAAGTCAAGTGTTTCACCGACTGAGCCACCCCGGTGCCCCTGATTTGGATCTTTCTGGAGAAGGAATGACAAACAATAGGGAAGGCAGAGGGGAATAAAAACCACAGTCGGGACTACTATGAGCAGAAGAACACAAAACAGAAAAGAAGTTAAGAAGCCGGATCACTGGAGTTGTCCCATAATGGGTAGGAAGCCTTTCCAGGAGGTGATCAGCACACATCTCCCAGAGCCAGAGAGAAAGACAACAGGGTGTCAAGATTTAGCGGGTGCAGGGAAACACGGAACCCCTACCACTGGGCACGACTCGAATAGTAGCAGCATTCAAAAAGCATCTATGTATCAGGCATCGCTCTAAGAACTTGGTGCATTTGTTTATTCATCTGCTCTTTCCAACAACTCTGACTATTGTTACATTTTATAGATGAAGAGACAGAGGCGTGGAGAAGTGGAGTCATTTACCCAAGGCCGTACAGCGAATAAGTGCAAGAGCAAGGACTTGAACGTGGGCAATTTGGTGCGCCCTTCACTGCTACACTGCCTGGTCTAGTTCGTACCATGTCCCATCGTGGTTTTTGTTTGCAGTCTGTCTTTTGCCCTGACTACTCCATTGAAACTGTGCTATCCCAAGTCAGTATGGCTCCCAAGTTACCAGATCTTACACCTTTGCAGGCCTCATACTCATCAACCTGTCTGCCATGTTCAACACTACCCAGAATTGAAACCTTGGCATCATCTCTGCTTATAACTCTACAGTAGTCTTCACATTCACACCATCACTGTTCACACAAGTAGAATTCCAGTTCTTATTTTCATTCATCCAACAAACACCTAACTTTATGTGTCAGGCCCTGAGGATACCGTAGTTAACAAAGCGTATACGTCTCTACCCTTATAGAACTTCCTGTTGAGATAGACATTCCACAAATCATCACACAAATAAATACATATTTATAAACTGGTAAGTGCTGTAAACGAAAATATGGGGCTTTGTAAAAGAGTGAAATAAGGAAATCAGAGTGGCCTCCAAATGAGTCTGCCTTCCTCTACGCTCTTCCTTCTCCAATCCAATGTACCTACTATTGCCTAAATTCATATTACTAGGGTCTGTCTCTGACCCTACCACTCCCCAGCTCAAGTTCCTTCGGTGACTTAAAGAATAAAGCCTAAACTCCTTCCCCAGATATTTGAGATCCTCCCTGATCTGGTTCCAACCTAGCTTTTTAAGCTTTTCTCCACCATTCCCCCTCAAGCACTCTATGCTGCAAATATACAGAACCATTCACCGTTCCTTGGATAGAAAGACTATGTGCCTTTGCCATGCTGTCATTTTGGGGGAGGGGGGGTGTCAGGAACACCCTCCTTATTCCTTCTGTTTAAGTCTTACACATCTTTAAAGTCCACGTCGATCTTCTCCATAAAGCACTTTCTCATCCCCTCCTTTGGAATCTCAGCACTTCCCCTTCACTGTTTATAGGATTCATAGTCTATCTTTAATACTATAGTCACTCTTAATACAGTAATTGCAAGCCTAACCTCTTCCTTTGTTAGAGCGTAAACTCATCAAGGGCAGGATCTGGGTCTAGACCACCATTATTCATTGGCTGTGGATGAACAAAAGAATGAAATATGAAATGAAAGAATGAATGAAAGAATGAATAAATGAACAAACGGATGAATGAATGGTTGATGAATTCTTGATTGACAAATATGCATATATATATATATGAATATTTTCTTTGATCATGTATTCTCATTGCAATTGAACAGAGAGCTGTGGGGAAAGCTATCATATCAAACAAATGCTGCTANACAGAATCCCAGGCAGGCTCCATGCTATCAGCGTGGAGCCGCACACTTGGCTCGATCTCACAATCCTGGGATTATGACCTGAGCCAAAATCATGAGTGGGACACTTAACCGACTGAGCCACACAGGTGCTGCTAAAGATTTTAAGTAATCTCTACACCCAACATGGGGCTCAATCTCATGACCCCAAGAGCAAGAGTCCCATGCTCTCCCAACCGATTCAGCCAGGCGACCCTCACCTTCCTCCACCTCTTAATCTAACAGGTGTACTCCCTGTAGGGGTGAGGGGCTCCACCAAAGGAGACATGGAAATCATCTTCAAAGACTGAAACTGTGGGCAGCAAATTCAAGGACTTGGGGAACCATGTGGTGTTTTCTTTTCTTCTCACAAAAGAAAACTGGTACTTAGGAATAGAAAAGAATATGCAGAAGATGAAATGGCTGCCCATGGAGATGGAATTTTAGAATAGGATTTGTTTTGTCTGGACCATAGTTTATAATACCAGATTGCGGTGCTTTTGGCTAGGGACAGAGTTCTCTTTGAGAACTAAAAAAAAAAAAAAAAAAAAAAAANAAGAGAACTTGAAATTGAAAATGGAGGGTAAAGCAGAAAAATTCCCTGATAATATTATAAAAATCAATTACTATGGATGATATCAGATATGACAACAAGAACAGTACCGTAAGAGGTGCCCATTCAGTCACAGAAGAATACATCTGAGAAAAGAGTCAGAGTCATAAATAGAACTTACAGGTTAAGGTGTTTCTGATTTGATGCACAGCACATGTATTGGATTGAACTATATGAAATTGCCAATATTCAACCATTTGGGGCCTATACAATGGCAACGTCATATGGTTCAACCTAATATTATGAAGTAAATGTGAAATTTTAACTTATTTTAAGTTATAATTTAAGACTTGGAGGAATGAAACTTACAACTGGAATTGGGCATCAGGAGAAACACAGTGTTAAGAAAAATGATGGCTTTGGGGTGCCTGGGTGGTTCAGTCGGTTAAGCGTCCGACTTTGGCTCAGGTCATGATCTCACACTTCCTGGGTTCGAGCCCCGCATCGGGCTCTGTGCTGACAGCCAGCCCAGAGCCTGGAGCTTGTCTTCGGATTCTGTCTCTCCCTCTCTCTGACCCTCCCCTGCTCACGCTCTCTCTCTCTCAAAAATAAATAAAACATTAAAAAGAAGAAAGAAAGAAAAATGATGGCCTTGGCAATGGGAGGTTGCATACTGCTGTCTGCATAGAAATCCACAAATATGAGAGGCACATGGGTAGCTCAGTCGATTAAGCATCCAACTTCTGCTCAGGTCATGATCTCACAGTCCACGGCATCGAGC
>NW_027531920.1:634178-637536 GCF_008692635.1 Crocuta crocuta
TTTGTTATTCAGGTCCTGATTCTGACTGGTAATGAATAGCTGATTGGTGAAGAGGGAATTTGAAGAGCAACCGTTTTAGCTAAGAGTTTGTAAGAATGTAAGACTGGACACAGAAAGGTATTTTGCCCTAGAACTTAAGAAGGCAGACTTCAAACAGCTTAGGGAAAAGAAAGGTAGCATGAGGGCAAAGAAAAAGCAGGGGTCCAGGGGCGCCTGGGTGGTGCCTGGGTTAAGTGCCTGACTCTTGATTTTGGCTCAGATCATGATCTTGTGGTTCTTGGGGTCAAGACCCGTGACGGGCTCTGTGCTAAAGGTGAAGAGCCTGCTTAGGATTCTCTCTTTCCTCTCTGCCCCTCCCCCACTTGTGCTCGCTCGCGCTTTCTCTCTCTCTCTCTGTCCCTCAAAATAAACTTAGAAAAAAAGGAAAAAAGGGGTCCAATAGATCTTAGCTTTAAATCACGGTTCTGTCATTTCACAGCTGTGTGACCTTTGTTAAGTTAAACTCTGTGAGGTTTGATGCCTCACAGAAATGACAAGGGAGGGAAGGAGAAAGAAGAAAGGAAACAAGGAAGGAACAATAACAGAATGCCACTGCCTACTTCCTGGGCTCGTTATGACAATTAAATGAGATAGCACATGTGAAGTGCTTAGCACTTGGTAGGTATGCATTCATTGTTAGTTTTCTGGCATTATCTGTTTGGCCAGCCTTCCAAAAGGGTTGAAAGGCTCTTAGTAACTAAAATCTGACCATGTCCGTACAAACTCTGTACATGAGCCTGGAAAGGGCTGAGCAGACATTGCTAAGAGGGAACTGTCATAGTAAGTACAAGAATTCTAAAAAAAAAAATTTTTTTTTTACAGTTTTTTTTTGAGAGAGAAAAGAGAGTGTGCGTGAGAGGGAGACTGGCAGAGAGGGGAGAGAGACTCCTAAGCATGCCACACTGCTCTCCACACTGTCACCGCAGAGGTCAATGTGGGGCTCGAACTCACGAACCGTGAGATCATGACCTGAGCTGAAACCAAGACTCGGGACGCTTCACCAACTGAGCCACCCAGGCGCCCCGTAATTACAAAAATTCTAAGAACTATCCAGGTGCTTTACATGATTTTGAGTCTCTTGGCCCAAATTCTATTTCAGGATGTTGGGAGAACCCACAGATGCGATCACTGAACCGGTGTCTGTGACCCTTGGGGAGCCAGGGGGAGAAGAAAGATGCTGGAAGCCTAGAGAAGGCCGTACACTCCTTTGTAAAGGACTGATGGTAGGCATCACAAGTTTGACAGGTACATTTCATCTTCATCACAGGCAAGTTTCCAGAATACATTATGGGAAGGGATGGCTTGAATGATGTCTAGAAGGGAGCTCATGATCACAAAGGGTTCAGAAAGCCCTTGAGCCCTTAAGAATAGCTCAAGACAGACTAAGCTCATTTCCTCAGCTGAGATGAGTTTAGGAAGTGTAAGTAAATGGGTAAAGCGGGGGAACATTGCGGACATAGTGTATCCGGATTCCAGCAAGACATTGATCAAGTCACTCATGATATCCTTGTGAAAAGTTGGGAAAATGTAGATAGTGCCTTAGGACCTTTATCGAATGGGTGAATATCGAATGGGTGATCATCCCCACGTGTGCTGCTAACTAATGGACTAATGTTTATTTAGGTACTAGTCTGTCATCTGTCCCACCCCCACCACTCAAAGGTAAAGCAAGCTCCTTGCAGGAGAGACTTTGTCTTCTATTTTGTTCACTCTATCCCCGGTACCTATCATAGTGCCCAGTACACGGTCTTCTGTGTACTTTCTCCAAGTGTTCAGGAAGTACTTGTTGCATGAATGAATAAACTTGGAAGTAGGGCTGCGAGGCATGTGACCAAGCTTTGTCTCAGCCCTCTCCCTCTTCAGGATTTTTGATCATTTATTTGGATAAAGGCATTAGGTGGCATGCGGACCGAACATGCAGATAAAGTAGGTCTGACAGGGCACCCGGTGGCTCAGTTGGTGAAGCGTTACGACTCTTGGTTTTGGCTCAGGTCATCTCACGGTTTCATGGGTTCGAGCCCCACATCGGGTTCCGTGCCTGTAGTGCGGAGTCTGCTTGGGATTCCCTCCATCCCTCTCTCTCTGCCCCTCCCCCACTCGTGTTGTCTCTCTCTGAAAATATACTTTAAAAATTTATTTTAAAAAACCCAAAAACGTAGGTCTGAGAGGCATAACAACGTAGTACAGATAGACTCTACCCAAAAAGAACAACTGGCAAGAGCAACGTAATAGGGATGAATGCAATTAGATGAAAAAACTGGAAGTACAACCTGAGGTGCTAATTAATAGCAGGGAGGTATGAAAAAAAAAAACAAGTTCTCACTCATTCCTTCAACAATTATTTGCTGAAAGTGCCAGGATGGCACTGGACACTGGGGATATACTGTGGTGAGGAAAATATACTGTCTGCCTTTATGGAACTTAAAGTCCATTGGGAGAGACTCATATTAGTCCCACTAGTCAACGAACAAACCTGTATTGACAAATTATGATGACTAACAATTGAGTATTAGGAAAGCATATGACACAGGAACCTGGCCCAGGCAGGGAAGGTTTCTCTGAAGAACTGGCTCTTGAGCTGACTTCCCAAAGCTCAGTAAAAATAAACTAAGGCAAAGGCAGGGGAGAGTCAACAGTAAGAAATACCTGTTTAAATGAGAATGTGGTCCTTTGCCCTTGACCTTGGTGGGGTCTCAGCCAAGGGCTCAACTTGCTTGCGAGTGAGGCACGGGGGCCCAGCCGATGACTTGGTCAGTGTGTTTTCCAGGGCTTGCCAAAGTGGCAGCCCTCACGGGTCAGGATGGCGGGGTTAAGACTGAAGAGACAGGCGCCTGGGTGGCTCAGTCGGTTGAGTGTCCGACTTTGGCTCAGATCGTGATCTCGCAGTTCATGGGTTCAAGCCCTGCGTCGGGCTCTGTGCTGACAGCTCAGAGCCTGGAGACTGCTTCGGATTCGGTATCTCCCTCTCTCTGCCCCTCCCCCACTCATGCTCTGTCTCTCTCTGTCTTGCTNTCTCTAGGTTACTTTATGGTAAGAATGCGGTATATAATACACATCCACATTACGTGTTGGTGGACTCTTTCTGTTATTGGTAAGGCTTCCAGTGAACAGTAGGCCATTTGTAGTTAGGTTTCGAGGAGTGGAAAATTGTACGTGGATTTTCGACTGCGCAGGGATTGGCACCCCTATCTAGGGTCAACTGTATATCTATAGATATGCTTTTACATATGTATATGTACATACACATACACACATTTATTTCTTAGCACGGGGGGCGGGCGTGCCTGGCTGGCTCAGCTGGGAGAGCATGTGACTTGAA
>NW_027531920.1:638382-648108 GCF_008692635.1 Crocuta crocuta
CCACATTGGGTGTACAGATTACATAAAAAAAAAGATCTCTGGGGGCACCTGGGTGGCCCACTCAGTTAGGCAGTGGACTTGATTTCGGCTCAGGTGGTTTGTGTTTGAGCCCTGCATAGGGCACTGTGCTGACAGTGTGAAGCCTGCTTAGATTGTCTCTCTCTCTCTCTCTCTCAAAATAAGTAACCTTTAAAAAAGATCTCTGGCTACTATTTCCTAGCTCTGTCCAAGAAGAGGGAGGACGGAGAAACAATGGTGCCCCAGTAATGAGTGCCTCAGATCTTGAGCACTAGCTACCATTCAATGAAAAAGAACCAGGGATCCTTGGAGAAATTACGGATTCCAGTGCTGGGGCACGGATGGTAATAACATGAGCCTGGAACATCTTACTGTGTCACAAAGAAAGGAAGTGCTCAAAAAATGATAGGGACAGAAATAAGGTTGACAGAATATAAACAGTTTCTTAAAAAAAAGGATATAGTGGATTATAACTCATGGAGTAACATAGAAATTCATCAATCTGTTTTAAAACATTTTTAGGGGCGCCTGGGTGGCTCAGTCAGTTAAGCGTCTGACTCTCAATCTCACCTGAGGTCTTGATCTCAGGGTTGTTGAGTTCCAGCCGGCAATGGACTCCATGCTGAGTGCGGAGCCTACTTAAAAAAAACTTTTTTTAAAATATGAGTAAATACGTGGGGGAGAATAAAATGTTCCACCTAGCAGACGCCAACTAATAAATGAAGCAGGAATGATGGAAAGTAAAAATATCAACATTTAGCAACCATCACAGTAAAAATGGATTCAGGCAAGAATCATCAATGGATGCTAAAACTCGTAAGTGGAAGCTTAATGAGAAACAGAAAAATCTGGTCTCAAATTGTCTTCCACAAAGTACCTCATAATTACTTACTAATTACTAAGTACCTGGTCGATGCCATCTTAACCTTAACCAGTGATGGGACAAATTGACATTGTGTGCCTGTTGGTACAATGCACCGGGAAGACCACACCAATTTTGTCGCAAACCTTCCCAAAATACACAAATGGAATCTAATCATTAGGAAACGTCAAACAGACCCTGGCTGTGGTTCATGCTACAAAGTAATTAGCCTGTCCTCTTCAAAAATGTCAAGGTCGTGAAAAGCAGGGAAAGAATGAGAAACGATTTCCATTAGTAGGAAATGAAAGAGACATCACCACTAAATGCAACTTATGATTCTGAACTTAGGGACGGCTTCCTTAGGACAACCGGCGACATCTGAATGGGGTCTGTAGATTAGATGGTAGAGCTGCATCCCTGTCTACTTCCTAATTTTAATGGTTTACCTGTGGTCTCATTAAGAGTGTCCTTGTTTTTAGGAAAAGCGCACTGAGGTATTAAGAGGGAATGGAGCAAGAGGTCTGCAAATTAATCTCAAATGGTTTAGAAAGAAACACACAAAGAGAGAATGATAAAAGCAATGGGGTAAAATGTCAACACATAGGCTGGGCGAAGGGTGTATGTAGAGCAGTACTTTGTTCTTCTCCGCACCTTTTCTAGAAGTATGAAACTGTTTCAAAATCAAAAGTCTAAAAATATTCCTACAGATCAACTGGGGGAAAAAGCCAACGTGATCTTATAGTACACTAATGCAAGTCCAGCCAGAACGAGGCTGCTGAACTCTGCATGGCTCAGACCTCCCTGGAACACAGGATTTGGTTCTTGGAAGGTGCAGGGCCCGTATCATATGAGGAACGGCTGAGGGGTCTGGGAATGTTCAAGCAGAAGAAGAGAAAGCCAGGAGGACTGGGAGGAGACTGACTTTGTCTTCAGTTCTCCACAGCTCATGTGGGACAGAGAATGCAGACTTGCTACAGGGAGACAAATTTCTGTTCAGCCTAAGGAAGGGCTTTGTACCAATCAGCAAAAAGGGTGATTGAGCTGTCTTGGGAGTTCCTGTCATACGATATGCTCCAATAGAGGCTGGACAACCCATTCTCAAGAGTGTCCCAGAGCAAGTTAATGAATCTGATCAATTCTGGGCCCAATGACAACTAAGGTCCTTCTATTGAAGAGTCGATGGTTCTCTCTTACCTTCAGGTAGTGTGAATTCAAGCACTTCCAGAATGAAATGCAACTTGTGTTGGACTAGAATGTTTTTGCTCACATGGGCCATGAATCCTCATACTCTCCTATGACTATTTCAATATAATAACACCCTTTGTACTCGGGAAAATTTACTTGTCCCCCAGAAATGAGCTGGCGACAGCAGTAAGTCAAAATGCTTTATTTCAGAAAATTGCATGTAACAACATGAAAACAGGGTTTGAAAAAACAGAAACAAGAACTCAAGATAAAGTCTGGCAAGAATTTAGGTATGCAACATCTTCAAGTAGATGTCAGCTTGCCTGCTCAGATGCCTTGTTCCAGCACTTCTCACTCTTCATTGAAACCCGAGCCCTTGCTTTTACTCAATGTTTCCACCAGCTCACCATACAGACTATTCATCTAGGAAAGAGAACAGCAAATAGATTTCCTGAGAGCTGCAAGGTGATGGCACAAAAGTCTAACCCTGACCTTCTGAGGTCTGAGGAACCACTCTAGGGAGAAAATACAGCACTCTCTTAGGGAAGAAGGACCCCACGGCTAGGGACACACAGCCACTGTAAGGGAGGCGGTACTTAAAATAGAAGACGTCCTTTGCCCTTATTTGGTGGCAAGATCTTTTTTTCCCCACCAAGCCTCTCCTGGTTAGCTAATGGCCTAGAAGTCTGCAACTAGTTTCTAGAGACAATACTTTCATAGACAGTCATCATTTGCATGGTGCTCAGTCCTTCCCTACTTGCACTGGCACTGACAGTGATACATCTTTCCAGAGCTCTGTCTTGGCATTCTTCGAATTTTTTAATGTTTATTTGTGAGAAAGAGAGAGAGAGCACGCGTGCGCAAGTAGGGGAGGGGCAGAGAGAGAGAGAAGGGGACAGAGGATCCGAAGCGGGCTCCATGCTGTCAGCACACAGCCTGACACAGGGCTCAAACCCACGAACCCATGAGATCATGACCTGGGCCGAAGTCAGACACTCAACCCACTGAGCCACCCAGGCGCCCCATCTCAGCATTCTTCTTACTTAGATTCCACTTGCTACCCCTGAGTTCCCCCCTGTTCATAATCCTTCTTGGTTTTCACTCTAAGACATTACTGTTTACACTCCCCTAACTCTTGTTGTTCTATGGAACCACTGTGAAGAACAATGATCAGGATTCTTTCCCAGCCAAGGAAGGTCAGACTGAGTCTTCACTGAGTACCCAGATAGAAACCCTCTTCTCCTCGAGTCAGACCATCCACCCATACCCTCTCCCTCCTCACCTGAGTTTCATAGTTTCTCTTGAGGGAGCCAAGGTGGTCAAGAAAACGCAGTGCAAGGTCACACCATTTTTCTGCAGATACATACTTATTCCCACTGTACATATATATTCCAATATTCCAGGACTTGATCATCAGCCAGAGAATCTCTGATTCTGGGTAGTCTTCCTGAAATCCAAGAACAGTGAGTTTACAGTTATTACTGTCACAGTCATGGTAGCACTGACTGTATCAGTGCTGCACCCCATTCTTATTAAGCAAACGATGGGTGTGCTGTTAACATGAAGGAAGGAGCCACTGCCTCCATGAACAATCCCGTGCTCCTTGAGAGTAGGAGGAGAGCATCTTAAAAGTCTGTCAGCTGTACATAAGGCAAGGCCTCATGAGGAGACACATAAATTGAAAAAGCTTTGAGGTTTGCTTGGACTCAGTCTTGGCCTCCTCAAAGCAGGAGAAAAACCTCTAACCTCTAGCCTGAGGGGCTCCCCTTGGTGCTGTCCTCCATTGATTATCTCCCCAATACCTACCCTAATTTTCAGAGAAGTCTGTCAAGAAGCAGTTAAAAATTTTTCTTAATGTTTATTTTTGAGAGAGAGAGACAGAGCCCAAGTGGGGCAGGGGCAGAGAGAGAGAGAGAGAGAGAGAGAGAGAGAGAGAGAATCCAAAAAAGGCTTCAGGCTCTGAGCTGTCAGCACAATGCCTGATGCGGGGCTCGAACCCACTGACCGTGAGATCGTGACCTGAGCTGACGCTCAACCAACGAAGCCACCCAGGCACCCCTAGAATTTGTCTTTAAGAGCAATGGGAAACCACAGAAGAAGATTAAGTAAGGTCACATATCTGAAAATTAGAAGAAAGCAAGAGATGCAAGGAGACCAGCTAAAAGTTTGCTACAGTAGCTGAGGTAAAAAGATGATAACGTGAACTAGGTTGGGGCGCTGGAAGATGGGAAATGAGTGCATTTGAGATATTTAGGAGGCAGAAATGACAAGACTTGGTGATATATTAGAATGAGGGGGATTCCTAGATGCCTTGCTTGGGCAGCTGGAAGAATGACGGTGTCATTCGGTGAATTAGGGAACATTGCAGGAGTTTTATTTTTATTTGTATTTGCTGCCCTCACGTCCAGCGTTGCTCAGGAGAAATCATTAGTCTTCAGTAAACTAATGCATCAGTGCAGCTACTCACCCCAGAGTGACATGGACTGGCTTATATGAAATACAAGTCACTGATGGCAACTAGAGGTGTTTGCTCTTAGAACTTTCTGGGGCTCATGATCGAAGCCAGTTTTTTCTATCCTTAACATCTTAATAAATATGGCCATCAGGCATTTCTCTAATAAAACTGCAGGTGTTCTGGAACACAAATGCCTGCCTTTATAGACTCTCCGCAGTGTTCCTAAAGTGATTAATGTGTACATCAGTTTTATCAAGATATAATTCACACACCATACAATTTACCTACTTAAAGTATACGATCAGGATTACAATTCTGTAATCATCACCACAATTACTTTCAGAACATTTTTATCCCTTTTAAAGGAAACCCTGTGCAATTAGCAGTCACTCTCTATTTCCCCCCATACCCACTCGACATCCCTGAGCAAACTAGTAATCTAATTTCTCTCTCTTATAGATTGGCTTATTCTGGACATGTCAGATGAATGGAGTCACACAGTATATGTACTCCTTTATAACCAGCATCTTTCACTTAGCACACAATGCTTTCAAGATCCATCCACCATGATGTAGCATGTGTCAGTAATTCATTCCTTTTTATGGCATGTATATTCCTCCTTTGACGGGTTACCTTCTATATTTGAACATTATCCCAAACACACCCTCTAATTCAGAGAATAATCTCTCCATTTTCACCTGATGTTATCAAAGAAATGTATTTTTGTTTATATAGATTTCCTTGATTGTGTCGTTGAACAACTTTTGCATGTGTTTTATTGGGCATTTCCATGACTTCTTTTGTGGCTTACCTGGTCATAGCCTTTGCCCATTTTTTCTAGTGTAGATAATCTTTTTCTTATTGATTTTTTAACTTAAAATGGACACATAGATCAATGGAGCAGCAAAGAGAACCCAGAAAAAACCCATGATTATATGGTCAACAAGTCTATGACAAAGGAGGTAAGAATATACAATGAGAAAAGGCAGCATTTTCAATAAATGGTGCTGGGAAAACTGGACAGTCACATGTAAAAGAATGAAACTGGACCACTTTCTAACACCATACATTAAAAAAAAACTCAAAATGGATTAAAGACCTAAATATAAGCCTGAAACCATGCAAAGCCTAGAAGAGAACAGAGGCATACCTTCTCTGACATCAGCCATAGGGACATTTTTCTAGATGTTTCCAAAGGCAAGGGAAACAAAAGCAAAAATAAACTACTGGGACTCCACCTAAATAAAAAACTTTTGCATAGCAAAGAAAACTACCAACAAAACAAAAAGACAACCTACTGAATGGGGGGGAGATGATTTATCTGACAAGGTGTTATTATCCAAAATATATTAAAAATGTACACAACTCACCCTCCAAAACCAAATAATCCAATTAAAAAGTGGACAGAAGGGGTGCCTGGGTGGCTCAATAAGTTAAGTATCCGCCTTTGACTTGGGTCATCATCTCATGGTTTGTGAGTTTTAGTCTACTGTCAGCACAGAGCCCACTTAGGACCCTTTCTCTCTCTCTCTCTCTCTGTGTGTGTCTCTCTCTGCCTCTCTCTCCCAAAAATAAACATAAAAAAATGGACCTGAGTAGACATTTTCCAAAGAAGACATACAGATAGCCAACAGACACATGAAAAGATGTTCAACATCACTAAATCATCAAGGAAATGCAAATCAAAACCATAAAGAGGTATCACCTTATACTAGTTGGAATGGCTAAAGTCAAAATGACAAGCTATAACAAGTGTTGGCAATAATGTGAGAAAATAGGAACCCTCATGCATTATTGGTAGGAATGCAAACTGGTGCAGTCACTGTGGAAAACAGTAGAGAGATCTCACAAAAAATTAAAAATAAAAATACCGTATGATGCAATAATTCCACAATGTGGGTATTTACCCAAAGAAAATAAGAACACTAATTCAAAAAAGATATATGTACCTCTATGTTTTATTGCAGCATTATAACCAAGTATAAAGCAACATAAGTGTCTGACAGACAAATGGGTAAGGAAAGTGTTGTACACACGTGTATACACACACACAAACACACACACACACAGGAATATTACACAGCCATAAAAAAAGATGAGATTGTGCCACTTGAGACAACATAGATAGATGGACCTGGAAGGTATTATGCTAAGTGAAATAAGTCAGACTGAAAAAGACAAAATACCATATGATTCTACTCATAAGCGGAATCTAAGAAAAAAAAACCCAAAAAACAAATGATTAAAAAATAAAAAGCATAATCAGACCTATAAACACAAAGAACTAAATTATGATTGCCATAGGGGTGGTGGGGGGTTGGGCAAAATAGATGAAGGGGAGAGACGATAAAGAAATAAAAGGCATTCAAATCAGCCAGGAGGAGGTCAAACTTTTATTCTTCACAGATGACATGATACTCTATAATCATAGAATAATCCATGATTATTAATCCATGGAAAATCCAAAAGATTCCACCAAAAAACTGCTAGAACTGATCCATGAATTCAGCAAAGTTGGCGGCTATAAAATCAATGCACAGAATTCGGTTGCATTCCTATATACCAACAAGGAAACAACAGAAAGAGAAATCAAGGAATCGATCCCATTTACAACTGCACCAAAACCCATAAAATACCTAAGAATAAATCTGAAAAGTCTATACACTGAAAACTATAGAAAGCTTATCAAGGAAATTGAAGAAGACACACACAAAAAAAGGAAACCTATTCCATGCTCCTGGACTGGAAAAACAAATATTGTTAAAATGTCAATACTACCCAAAGCAATCTACATATTCAATGCAATACCTATAAAAAGAACACAAGCATTCTTCACAGAGCTAGAACAAATAATCCTAAAATTTGTATGGAACCAGAAAAGACCCCAAATAGCCAAAGCAATCTTGAAAAAGAAAACCAAAGCAAGAGGCATCGCAATCCCAGACTTCAATCTGTATTACAAAGCTGTAATC
Source organism: Crocuta crocuta (assembly GCF_008692635.1). Classification (NCBI taxonomy): domain Eukaryota; kingdom Metazoa; phylum Chordata; class Mammalia; order Carnivora; family Hyaenidae; genus Crocuta; species Crocuta crocuta. The sequence continues at coordinate 645,875 of NW_027531920.1, forward strand.
ATCAAGATAGCATGGTAGTGGCACAAAAACAGACACTCAGGTCAATGGAACACAACTGAGAACCCAGAAATGGACCCACAACCATATGGCCAACTAATCTTTGACAAAACAGGAAAGAATATCCAATGGAATAAATATAGTCTCTTCAGTAAGTGGTGCTGGAAAAACTGGACAGAGACAAGCAGAAAAATGAACCTGGATCACTTTCTCACACCATACACAAAAATAAACTCAAAATGGATGAAACACCTAAATGTAAGACAGGAAGCCATCAAAATCCTCAAGGAGAAAGCAGGCAAAAACCTTTTTGACCATGGCTGCAGCAACTTCTTATTGAACATGTCTTGGGAGGCAAGGGAAACAAAAGCAAAAATGAACTATTGGGACCTCATCAAAATAAAAAGCTTCTGCACAGTGAAGGAAACAATCAGAAAAACTAAGAAGCGTCCGACTTCGGCTCAGGTCATGATCTCACAGTTTGTGAGTTCGAGCCCTGCGTCGGGCTCTGTGCTGACAGCTCAGAGCCTGGAGCCTGCTTCAGATTCTGTGTCTCCCTCTCTCTCTCACCCTCCCCTGCTCACACTGTCTCTCTCTCTCTCTCAAAAATAAGTAAAAAAGACATTAAAAAAGTTAGAAAAACTAAAAAGCAACCAACGGAATGGGAGCAGATATTTGCAAACAACATATCAAAGTTTAGTATCCAAAATCTATAAACAACTTATTAAACTCAACACCCAAAAAACAGTCCAGTGAAGAAATAGGCAAAAGACATGAATAGACATTTCTCCAAAGAAGACATCCCGATAGCCAACTGATACGTGAAAACATGCTCAACATCACTCATCATCAGGGAAATACAAATCAAAACCACACTGAGATAGCACCTCACACCTGTCAGGATGGCTAACATGAACAACTCAGGCAACAACAGATGTTGGCGAAGATGTGGAGAAAGGGGATCTCTTTTGCACTGCTGGTAGGAATGCAAACTGCTGCAGCCACTCTGGAAAACAGTATGGAGGTTCCTCAAAAAATTAAAAATAGAACTACCCTACAACCCAGCAATTGCACTATTTTATCCAAGGGATACAGGTGCGCTGTTTCGAAGGAGCACATGCACCCTAATGTATATAGCAGCACTATCAACAATAGCCAAAGTATGGAAAGCTTCCAAATGTCCATCGATGGATGAATGGATAAAGAAGATGTGGTATATATATACACAATGGAGTATTGCTCGGCAATCAAAAAGAATGGAATCTTGTGATTTGCAACTATGTGGATGGAACTAGAGGGTATCATGCTAAGCAAAATTAGAGAATCACAAATATCATATGACTGCACTCATATGAGGACTTTAAGATACAAAATAGATGAACATAAGGAAAGGGAAGCAAAAATTATATAAAAACAGGGAGGAGGACAAAACATAAGAGACTCTTAAATAGGGAGAACAGAGGGTTCCTGGCAGGGTGTGGGAGGGGGATGGTCTACATGGGAAAGCGGCATTAAGGAATCTACTCCTGAAATCACTGTTGCACTATATGCTAATTAACTTGGGTGTAAACTAAAAAAAGAAATAATGGAAACACTGATACATAAATACAGTAACTTTTGACAGAAACTATAATTTTTCCACTGTGTATAATAAAGAAACATGAAAAATGAAAAAAAAAATCCTATTGAGATTTTTATTTTGATTGAATTTAGGGAAACTGATTCCTATTAAGCCATCCAGGAACATGGTATTTTGCTGGAGACCTAATGCCTTTTTGTAGAGTAGAAAGGGAAGATATGTAGAAAGACAAGAGATTGAAAATAATGAAGAGGGGCACCTGGGTGGCTCAGTCGGTTAAGCATCGACTTCATGATCTAGCAGTTTGTGGGTTCGAGCCCTGCATGAGACTCTGTGCTGACAGTTCAGAGCCTGGAGCCTGCTTCTGATTCTGTGTCTCCCCCTCACTCTGCCCCTCCCATGCTCATGCTCTGTCTCTCAATAATAAATAAACGTTAAAAATACATAAAAAAATAATGGAGAGATAGTAAGGTACTTCAAGAAATATAAGGAGATCGAACAGTTTAAGATTGAGGGACTCTTCTTTGGAGAAAAAGGTTAAGATGAGTAAAGGGTAGAGCAGCAGAACATTATGTTTGAGACATGGGGCAATGGAGGAACTCACACTTGATGTTCTTGATCTTCTCAATTAGAAAGATACAATGAGGCCATCTACTGG
>NW_027531920.1:648116-648324 GCF_008692635.1 Crocuta crocuta
TTAAAGTAGCTCTTAAGTTTTTATGAAAGTAGGAAAGGCAGAAAAAGCTGAAGCAGTCATTTTACTAGAGTTTGGAAAAAACTTGACAAAAAAGGAAGGATTTCTGAGCAGTGTTAAGAACCCATTTAAAACAACATAAATTTGTATTAGATAGTTCTGTGTTTTTCTCTAGTGATTCTGCTTCTTAATATCAGGAGAACAGAAAGTG
>NW_027531920.1:648405-652545 GCF_008692635.1 Crocuta crocuta
TTGTATGGGATACAGACAGTGGCTTAAAGAAGAGCAAAAAACTGTGAAGTGGATGAATTGATAACATGGATGCCAAAGTCACTTAGGATAATAAACTGAAGATACCAAGGAAGGAAAAATTAAGCTCAGAAAGTGCTAGTTCAAGACAACACTGATAACTAAGAGATAGAAGACACAGATTACAAGTGAAGAGAAGCCGCAAGAAGATGGTGTGTAAAAAGTACAAAGGATGCAAGGATTCAGGTAATTTAGTTCCTTCCTCTGCTGAGAAAAAGGGAGTGGGAGAAGATGAGACCTCTGCAAAAATGATTACTGAGGAACACATCTTGAAAAAAGATCTTGCTTTGTCCTAAGAGGGAGATGGAGAAGAGGTGAAGATTGATAATAAGGAGAATATTGCCTACAAACACTGTCTCTTTCGGGGAGTGGTGGTGGATGAAGTTAGAGATAGCCTTCAGAATGAGGGTAAGGATTTACAAAATGCAGGGCTATTAGAGATCCAGAGCGAGAAACAGAGATTTGGGGGAAAAGGAGTGATGCAGTAAAGTTTTAGGGAGAAATACTTAATAGGGATGAACAGGTAAAACTGGAGAAAAGAAAGAGAGACCACGTAGGAAATAAACTACAGAAATCCAGAAGAGACACAATATCAAAGCCTGGATCAAAGATACATTAGCCTGAACCTCAATTCCAGTTTCAACGAGATGTGAAGCCTGGAAGAAGAAAGATTTAGATGAAGGAAAACCCGGGGCGCCTGGGTGGCTCAGTCGGTTAAGTGTCCGACTTCAGCTCAGGTCATGATCTCACGGTCCGTGGGTTCAAGCTCCACGTCGGGCTCTGTGCTGACAGTTCAGAGCCTGGAGCCTGCTTCAGATTCTGTCTCCCTCTCTCTCTGCCCCTCCCCCACTCACTCTCTGTCTCTCAAAATAAAATAAAGACATAAAAAAAATTAAAAAAACAAAAAAACAAAAAACCCAAGGACTATTGTGGTATGAAGAAAGTGCACTGGGTTCAATTCTCAGCTTTGCTGTTACGTAGCTGTATGAGCTTGTGTTAGATATTTAATCTTTCAGCGTTTCGGTTTACAAAATAATAAAACTGAAATAACCTTTTCCAAAGATAATTAATTTCACTTCTAAATTCTATCAGACAATGATTATCTATCAGACAATCTATCAGCTTTACCGTTGGTCTGAGATGGGGCATGAGAGTCTACACTATTCATAAGCTCCCAGGGGATGCTGAAGCTGCTGGGCAATGGACTGTATTTTAAGGAGCAAGGTCCTAGAAAATGTAGCTCAGTAGTTTGATTCACCTGGCTTCCCTTGTAAAAGAAAAGAGGCTGATTTCTTCTGGGCTTCTTCCTAGTTATGCAATATGCCTTTGTCCTTTCTATTTAAGTGTAGGGATTCCTCCCCCTGCCCCCGCCATTATCTATGTTTCTGTATGGTGAGAAAAATGAACCAGGGAACTCCCATTTCTATGACATGGAGTAGATGTACTTATCGCTATTCCTTCTACTAAGTACAACTAAAACCCTAGACATAAACATAAGACATAAATATAAGAAGACTCTGAAAGGTAGAGAGAAGAAAGACTGGCTAGGGACCTTGGGGCTGAGGAATGATATAGTGGTAAGTTCTCTGGGTTTTCATTTGCTTCATATAACTCAGAGTTGGTGCTAGAGATGCCAACAGGCATAGATAAACCAAAGCCCCAAGAAAAGACTGTTCTCTCTAGACAAAGGACCAGAAAAAGGGCAGCAATGGAAGACAGAAAACCTTTAGACATTAATAGCTCTGATACAGCTCAACATCACAGAGAAAACTATGATCTAAGCCCCACCCACTGCAGCAAAAGCCACGTGGTGAGCCTAAATTTTTACCTTTGTGAGGGTGTAAGGAGGCACTCTAACCACTGCCTGCATAGTATCAAAAGGCAAGATAGGGAGATAAGACTTTCATATCCAATGGCTGGTAATGAGGCATTCCCCTACCTCCTGAAATATCAGTGGAACCTAGATTTCCACCCCCAGAGAAGGTGGAACAAAGGAGGAACAAAGTCTGTAAACATAAAGAGGCAGGACTTTCACCATCATACAGCAGATCATGAGGCCACCTCTACCGTGGTGTTAGTGGAGACCATGTGTGATAGAAACCATCTCCAGCCAGCAGTAACAAGGAATCCTCTACCTTGAGTATCAATGGAGGCCAAGCGGGGAACCCGAGCATCTACTTCCATTGGAAGTAACAAGGCCAAACTCTCTTCCCTGGCATACCAGTGTCAGAGAGATCCAGCTAAAACAGAGGTTTAAATGAGATCCAGAATTTCAGAAACATAATATGAAAATGTCCAGGTTTCAATAAAAAAATACATATCAGACCAATAACAGCAAGAACTCAAAACTGAATGAAATCAGGGCACCTGGGTGGCTTACTCAGTTAAGCTTCCAACTTTGGCTCAGGTCATGATCTCATGGTTTGGGAGTTTGAGCCCTGTGTTGGGCTCTGTGCTGACAGCTCAGAGCCTAGAGCCTGCTTCAGATTCTGTGTCTCCCTCTCTCTCTGCCCTTCCCTTGNGACAAAGATTTTAAAGTAACTATCATAGCACAGTGAAGGAAACAATCAAAATTAAAAGGCCACATACAGAATGGGAGAAAATATTCACAATTGAAATATCCAGGGGCACCTGGGTGGCTTAGCTGGTTAAGTGGCTGACTTTGACTCAGGTCGTGATCTTGTGGTTCGTGAGTTTGAGCCTCACATCGGGCTCTGGGCTGACAGCTCAGAGCCTGAAGCCTGCTTTGGATTCTGTGTTTCCTTCTCTCTCTGCCCTCCCCTGCTCATGCTGTCTCTCTGTCTCTCAAAATAAATAAATTAAAAAAAAAATTGAAGCAGCAGGTTCTCATGATACAGACCTGCCCTGACCTTAAACAAACAAACAAAACACAAATGACATATCCAATAAGGGGTTAGTATCCAAAATATATAAAGAACTTGCAAAATTCAACACCCTCAAAGCAAACAATCCAATTGAAAAATGGACAGAAGACATGAAGACACATTTTCTAAAAGGCATAGATGGCCAACAGACACATGAAAAATGCTCAATATCACTCATCATCAGGGAAATACAAATCAAAACTACAATGACATACCACTTCACACCTGTCAGATTGGCTAAAATCAATAATACAAGAAACAACAGGTGTTGGCAAGGTGACAGAGAAAGGGGAGGAACCCTCATGTTCTGTTGATGGGAATGCAAACTGGTACAGATAGTCTGGAAAACAGTATGGAGGTTCCTCAAAAAGTTAAAAATAGAACTACCCTATGATCCAGCAATTACACTAGTAGGTATTTACCCAAAGAACAAAAAAATACTAATTCGAAGGGATACGTGCCCCTGATGTTTATAGCAGCATCATATACAATAGCCAAATTATGGAAAGAGCCCAAATGTCCAACAACTGATGAATGGATAAAAAAGAGGCGGCATATATATATACAATGGAATATTACTCAGCCATCATAAAGAATGAAATCTTGGGGCACCTGGATGGCTTAATTGGCTACGCATCTGACTTCAGCTCAAGGTGGGGCCTGGGGCGGAAAGGCCTTCGGTACCTAGGCCAGAATCTGGGTGGGGGGGACCCGCTCGTCTCCCTGCTGTGGGTCCACCTCCAAGGGGGCTGTCTCTTTGGGTTCTACCCGTCGGTGCCCTCTAGAGGCTGCTGCTGGTTGGGGGGCCGAGGGCCTCGCACAAAGCGCTGTCGGTAGAAGAAAGGGGGCCTCTGGCTTTTGAGTTCAAGCCTTGCATCAGGCTCTCTGCTGTCAGCATGGAGCCCACTTGGGTTGCTGTCTCCCACTCTCTCTGTCCCTCCCTAGCTCGTGCTTTGTCTCAAAAATAAAAACATCAAAAAAATTAAATCTAGCCATTTGCAACAATGTGGATAAAGCTAGAGAATATTATGCTAACTGAAATTAGTCAGTCAGAAAAGACAAATACCATACAATTTCATTCAGGTATGGAATTTAAGAAACAAAACAATCAATCATTGGGGGGAAAAAACAAGAGGCAAACCAGGAAACAGAACCTTTTTTTTTTTTTTTTAAAGAATCTGTTCTCCTTTTTTTTTTC
>NW_027531920.1:652653-656763 GCF_008692635.1 Crocuta crocuta
GAGTCTTTTGTTAGGTTTATTCATTTTTGAGAGAGAGTGAGAGCGAGCGAGAGAGAGAGAGGGAGAGAGAGAGGACAAGTGGAAGAAGGACAAAGAGGAGAGGGAGAGAGAGAATCCCAAGCAGGCTCTGTACTGATTTAGGGTTTGAACTGACAACTATATGATTATCACCTAAGGGGAAATCAAGAGTCAGATGCTTAACTGACTGAGCCACCCATGCGCTCCAGGAAAGAGATTCTAAACTATAGATAACTGATAGTTACCAGGGGAGAGGGAGGAGGAGGGGTTAAATAGGTGATGGGGAGTAAGGAGTGTACTTGTTATGAGTACACTGGGTATTGTATTAAAGTGCTGAATCACTGAATTGTACACCTGAAACTAATATTATACTGTATGTTAACTAACTGTAACTTAAATTAAAATGTGGGTGTCTGGGTGGCTCAGTCGGTTAAGCATCCGATTTCGGCTCAAGTCATGATCTCGCAGTTTGTGGGCTCAAGTCCCATGTTGGGCTCTGTGATGACAGCTCAGAGCCTGCTTCAGATTCTGTGGGTGGGAGCTATAAAAGGGCAACATGAGGTATCCTTGTGGTGGAAAAGTTCTGTGCCTTGACTGTAATAATGCCAACATCCTGGTTGTGATATTGTTTTATAAGATGTTACCACTGGGGGAAATTGGGTAAAGCATATCTAAGATCTCATATTATTTCGTACGACTGCAAGTGAATCTACAGTTGTTTAAAAATAAAATTTTAATTTAGAAAAACAACCAGAGCAATCCATTTTCTCTTAAAAATAGTCTAGAATATCAACAAGTCATCCTTCCTGGTTTTTCAATGGCCATAGCTTCTGAATACCACCTTGAGCCTCTCCTTTGAATGGAATCCTGGTAAGAAGGAAGATGTGTGTTCTGGTGGAAAGGGCCCTGGTACTAAGGTCAGATGACCTGAGTTCTAGTCTTGACTATCATTCACTAAACATATGAACTTAGGCAAATTGGTAATTTGACTTTTTGGAAGGCATCTATGCTCACCACTATATGACCAATGTGGCAACTTGACTTTTTAAAATCTTAAACATTTCCTCATTGTCAAGGTTAAGCATACAGCACTCTACTTCACAGAATTGCTGTGGGGGGAAGGTGGGGATCGTATGAAATAATGGGGGTAAGAATGCTTTGTAAAATGTAAAGCATGATACTGTGAGACACGAGGTTTTATATCTGTCCAACAGCCATTTTGCCAAGTATGAAGGCATTTGATAAAGGTTATCTGCTCAATAAATAATGAATGAGTACCTGGTCATTAGAAAAGTCAAACATGGGCAGAATTTTCTCAAGCATTTAAAACAAAGGAGATACACATTCAACTGAACAGGAAAAAGCAACATATACTATATAAAGCGCCAAGCAGATTACTAAAATAATCTCTGTATAAGAAAGTGTACTTTCCCATCATGTTTTAGGGGATAAGCAATAATGGACGGGAGACTTGTCAAAAAAGTAGAAAAACATTAAGCTCTTTAGCACAAAACCCAAGAGCCAGAGAGATGGAACAGTAACAGGTAGAATAAAAGTGGCAAAAAATGCTCAGAGTAGTTTGGGCCTTATATAGAGACTATGGAAATGGGTCAATTTGGATTTACAATAAAATTTAATTTTAGTTTGTATTAGTTACTATGGCAAACACATCTGAAGGTCCAGATGAGGCTCATGGCTTAGAAATAGAATCTTCTCTTCTTCCCAAAAGAAAGTAAAAAAATATATATATACATCCAAAACGTTCAATGTTCAAGTTTTTTTAAAACTTAAATTCACACGGCCATAATTACATAGCTCCAGGAGAATTCTAGGTTTTTGAAGTCGATGGTGGTTTGTACCTTTACCTTACACGATAAACCTACTATATTGTTCCACCATCTGCTGTGGTTTGCAGATATTTTTATATGAAGAGGCAACTGAGCCTAAAGCAGAGTCAGGATCCTCACTCATTAACATGGACTCAAATAATGACTTTCTGTGACTTTAAGCAAGCTGTTTAACCTTCTTAATATTTTATAGCTCCCTTATAATAACAATACCACCTTACACATGTATGTGTTGTTTATATAAGGTTTACAACACATATTATTATTTCAATTAATCCTTAAAACCTCAGTGTGGGAAGTCAGAGCAGATATTATTTCCATTTTACAAATGAGAAAACTGAAGTCAAACAGCACAGGAAGGATATCCATATGGAAAATCAAGCAAATAAAAGACCTTTATCTTACACTATAAATAAGACTTAAAACCCAAAATGGATCATACACCTATATTTAAGAGATAAAAGTATAAAAACTTCTACAAGAAAACACAGGAGAAAATATTTGTAAATTTGAGACAAGCAAAGATTTATCATGGCCAAAATATGAACCATAAAAGAAAAAACTGATAAATTAAGACTTCATAAAAACTTAGAATTTTTGCTTTTCAAATGATGTCATTAAGAAAATGAAAAGACAAGCCAAAGATTGGGAGAAAACATTTACAAACTGTATGTTTGATAATTTATACCTAGAATATATAAATAACTCTTACAACTCAATAAGAACCCAAATTTTAAAATGGGAAAATAATCACATGCATTTTCCCAAAGAAGGCATACAAATGGTCAATAAATACATAAAAAAATTATCAACATCGTTAATCATCAAGGAAATGCAAATCAAAACCACGAGCTGCCACTACACACCCACTAAAATGGCTATAACAAAGAAGATGGGCAATAACAAGCGTTGATGAGGATGTGGAGAAATTAGAACCATCGTACATTGCCGGTAGGAATGTAAAATAGTGCAACCACTTTGGAAAACAGATTGTAGCTCCTCAAAAAGTTAAATATGAAGTTACCATATGACCCAAAAATCCATGTATTCAAGAGAACTGAAAACATATGTCCACATAAAGACTTGCACACAAATGTCATAGCAGTATTATTCATAATAGCTAAAAAGTGGAACCAACTCAAATGTCTACCAACTATTGAGTGAGTGCAAAAAGAAAATGTGCTATACCTCATTAAATAGAATATAATAATATTCTATTTATTCAGCAATAGGAAGGATTGAAATACTGATACATGCTACAACATGCACGAGCCTCAAAAATATTATGCTAAATTAAAAGAAGCCACACACAAGAGATCACATATTGCATGGGAAACCATGCAATTCATATGAAGTGTCCAGAAAGAGAAAATATATAGAGATAGAAAGCAGATCAGTGGTTGCCTGGGCTTGCAGGTAGAAACAGGGATTGACTGCAAATAGGTAAGAAGAAACTTTGTGGTAATAGAAATATTCTATAATTGGATTGTGGGGACAATTGCATAACTCTATAAATTTACTATAATCACTGAATGGTACACATATAAAGGGTGCATTCTGTGGTATATAAATTACACCTCAATAAAGCTAATTTAAAAATCATTGAATAAACCTGTGCTGAAAAGAAAAAATCAGCCAGGGAAGGACTAAAATACAGGTCCTCAGTGTTCCTCTTTCTCTATTACCTGTCTCTGAGAAATGGAAGGAATAACAATAAGGTTTTTCAAAGGCTTAGTATCCTCACAGGGGAAGTAATAATTCTACCAGGTTTTGAAAACACAAAATAGGGGCGCCTGGGTGGCTCAGTCGGTTGAGCGTCCAACTTCGGCCAGGTCATGATCTTGTGGTTTGTGAGTTTGAGCCCCACAGACAGCTCAGAGGCTGGAGCCTGCTTTGGATTCTGTGTCTCCCCCTCTCTCTGTCCCTCCCCTGCTCATGCTCTGTCTTTATCTCTCAAGAATAAATAAACATTAAAACAAAAAGAAAACACAAAACAATTTAAAATGCCAGGCAGTACTGCTATTTTCACTTAATCCATAGTATACTTGGATCAGAAAATGTCTAGTTTTAACTATTTACATTTCATAAACAAGGGAAATTTTATAGTTTAAGCACATTGTAATATGAATTTATTTACCTTAAAATTCGTATCAGAAAGCATTATTCTATGTAATTTCTAACACAGAAGACAGTTCTTTAAAATTAGCTGATAGCTTAATATCACTGTTTCACTTACTGTGTGCTT
>NW_027531920.1:656905-657228 GCF_008692635.1 Crocuta crocuta
AGCTCAGAGCATCTTCAAAATAATCCCCATTTTCTTCCAGGGGACAGAGTTCTGTACTTGGTATCCCATCTGGCACCAAGAGGTTAATCAAATTGTGCACACATTTGCTGAAATCAAAAAGAGAAAACTCATCCCATAAGGAAATAAATCATTGGCTTCACGGCTAAGATAAGTAAAATCTGGATCTCATCCCAGACTACAAGCTTCAAAACACTACTGTTCTTCCCTCATTTTTATCTGGCCTCCAACCTCAGAAGACAGATTTTTGAAGCTATAAAAGGGGCTGACCAATCCTTGTTTTTATTATGCCTATGGTTGTCTTT
>NW_027531920.1:657363-663713 GCF_008692635.1 Crocuta crocuta
ATAGAGGCACTTTAAAGCCTCTCTTTATATCTTCAAATAGGCAAGGGAATTGGGATATAACTTGGAAATAATTCCAGGAGAACTGTTTCTCATGTCTCAGAAAAGACTGTAATAAAGTTTTCCACAGAAAAATCACATAGTATCATTTTCCCCTCATGTCTAGACATAGAAAACATAAAATCTCTAATAAATAATATTTTATATTATGATGTATAGCACTTATTGGTCCTCAAAGAAAGGCGCTTAGAAAAAAAAACCATCTGGGGCAAATATAGCAAAATGTTCATATTTGTTAAATTTGGGTGGTGGATATATTGCTGTTTGTTATATTAATCTCTGAAAGATAATTAGTAATTTTATCATCTATATAGCCTCCCAACAAAGAAGCAACTTTCTCCCCTTTTTTCTCTTCTGGGAAAACCAGACCTTGTGGCATTACTAATTAATTCTTGGTCTATAATACAACTCTAAATATGGAGCTGTTCTTAGAGCTTTTTGGTTCAAGAGTTGACAGGAGTGGCCCTGATCAACTTTTAAATTGGACCAGCTGAGGGGCGCCTGGGTGGCTTAGTCGGTTAAGCGTCCGACTTTCGCTTAGGTCATGATCTCGCGGTTCGTGGGTTCGAGCCCCGCGTCGGGCTCTGTGCTGACTGCCAGAGTCTGTATCTCCCTCTCTCTCTGACCCTCCCCTGCTCACGCTGTCTCTCTCTCTCTCTCCTAGAAATAAATAAAAATAATAAAAAAAATAAATTGGACCAGCTGAGTATAACTGATGACTTATAGCTCTTTTGGCTATCAAAAAGCATGGATTCAGTGTTGAGTTACATTTACTCACCTGTATTTCACAGCATCAATTAATTCTTTCTTTCTGTAGAGCAATAAAGCCCTATTAAAGGCCTTCAGAGCAATGGAAGGATAGTGTGCAGGCTCTTCCACTGCTAACACTATAGGAGGGAAAGAAAAAAGGCTGTGAACATCATAATCTCATCCATCACGGTTTTCATCCCAGGATACAACTTGATTTCTCTAATGAAACTAGCCTGAAACAGATTAATACCAACCAACCAACCAACTAACCAACACAAAAATGAATTTAATGAAATGATGACTCCATGGCGGCTTTCAGAGAACGTTTATAGTTCCTGGGCAGAGTAATATGGTAGGGTCACCAGGGTTATCTTTTATTCAGCAAACATCAAAAGAATCTACTGTTTGTGTGACCCTACACATAGTCATATAGGTAAAGCAATATATTGTCTTATGAATCAGAGTCAAGGAGGGGCACACCAGGATGAAAACAAAAAAAGCGTATCAGTAAAAGGGCAATAATCAAAAACAGATTTATATAGTATAGTGTTTTGGTCTGATACTATAAACAGGAATCACTTGACGTGACAGTGAGTGTCAGAGATGATAAACCCTATAACTTCCAAATGCATTTACCAGGACTCTGTAGGAATCACTTGACGTGACAGTGAGTGTCAGAGATGATAAACCCTATTCTTCCAAATGCATTTACCAGGACTCTGTAATTGGAGATCCATTATACAAGAAGTGGTCACCATCACATGCCTACAAAGTATAGACCACAGGCTCCACGTCTCTAGGAATTTTGTCTTGCAAGATAAGGAAAGGCAAATGTGACTTTGTGTACTTGGGGTTATCTAATACCTTTATTAACCACACACAGGCTCCCAAAGAGGGTGAAAGAGATAAAATGGAAAATAATTAGGCGACCTCCTGCCAGCAAATTCCCATACAGACACTGAGACCCCAAAGACTACTTATTTAGAACCCAACCAGAAATTTGAGAGTGGCAATTGTGTTAAAAAATATTACCAGTATTTCTTTGTACACCTTCTTGGGGAAAGATTATATATTTTTAAGTAATCTCTACACCCAACATGGGGCTTGAACCTACAACCCCAAGATCCAGAGTCATATGCTCTACTAAGTGACCCAGTCTGGTGCTCCTCTTTGTACACTTTAATAAATTGCTGAGATCGCATTACCTTTGATTAGTGAAGCAGGTGACTGTCATTTCTATCTACCTGAGTAAAACTAACTTTCTGAAGGTTAAGCTCCCTCTACTGTGTAGTTATGTAATCTAATTCCACACCTAGAATAAGCACCTGTTATGAGTTATGCACTTCACTCAGGTTTATAAGTACAACAAATACAAGGAATTATTTTTCATGACCCTAAGGAGTTTTTAGTTTCATATAAATAAAAAGATAAATGAATAAATGATTGTAATACATGACAGTTCAAGAATGCCATTCAAGAAGAAGAAACATTATTATTTCCTATCTGAGGGTAAAGAATGAAGAATAGAAAGTAGAATAAAAAGTAGTACGATCTAAATGGGTACCAGCCTTTGAAAAACATAAATATAGCACTTACATGCAATTGTTTCAAATGTTCTACTTTCCAAATGAGGCAGTTCCCACACTGATTCCAGGAAACTGTCAAGGAATGGATCATTCATTTTGGTTTTAACTTCAAATTCATACAGCAGAAGCAGTATCTCACATGGATCACCTGAGAAGTCCCCTAAGAAGGAGGCAAAAATGCAACATTCTCTGTGATTACATTTTATTATTCTACTCCAATCTCTCTTCTGGGGAGATTTTCATGTTGAGGAAATTTAATTTTATTTACAATTTGAAGATTGTCCTAGCTTCTATATATAGATTTTTTACATTTTTAAAATTATAAAAAAATGTTTCTTTCTTTTCAGAGAGAGGGGACGGGGAGGCAGTGAGGAGCAGAGAGAGAGAGCGAGAGACAGCGAGAGAGAGAATCCCAAGCAGGCTCTGCATAGTGTAGAGCCCAACACAGGGCTTGATCTCATGAACTGTGAGATCATGACCTCAGCTGATATCAAGGGTCAGAAACTTAACCAACTTAACCAACCCAGGCACCCCAGATATTTTACATTTTTAAACCTATAAACTCACCAATACTTTCAGCACCCTATAATATATTCAGTAGTACTGCTTACATTTCCTGAAATTATTGCCATGATGTTCCTAAATAGCCTGAAAAAGTCCTGTTGTTTATCTGCCTCAATCCAAATCCAAAGTTTATCTGCCTCACTTTAATGACTGAGCTAACTGAAAGATACAGTGCATAAACTAACTGTGGTTTTATTTTAAGCAAAGTAAAAGAGTTTCCAAATTGTTTCATTTAGTCAGTCAACAATATTTCTTGGGTATCACCATGGGCAGAATCTTATATCATGTGGCATATACCACATGCTGTGAGATGGTTTTCATTCATTTTTATTAGACTGAACTTTAAAAAAATGTTTGAGGTATAGCACAAAGGTATAGATAAAAGAAACTGAATAAAGCATGTTCATCTTAAGCAAGCAGCTTGTGGAGTTTTTAGATGCTTAAAGCATGTAACCATTACCCAGATCATGATATCATGAGTACTTCAAACATCTGTGCTCCTTTCCAGTCAATATCACCTTAGCAAAGTTAACAACTATTTTGATTTCTTTTAATATCGATTGCTATTTGCCTGTTCTTGAATGCCATTGCTAGTACACAGAAATACAGTCAACTTTTGAATATTTGACCTTGTATTCTGTAACTTGCTAAACTCATTAATTCCAGTAACTTTTCTGTAGATTCTTTGGGATTTTCTATGTAGACAATCATGTCATCTGCAAATACAGGTGGTTTTTTTTCTTCTTTCTCACTCTGTCTTTTTTCCATTCTTTTGCTTGCCTTATTGCACTGGCTAGGACTTCTAGGATAATGGTGAACAGGCGTGAGACGACAACCTTGACTTGTTCCTGCTCTGAAAGCAATAAGTTTTTCATCATTAAATATGAGCTGTAATTTTATTTTTGTAGATATCCTTTATCAGGTTGAGAAACTTACCTATGATTCATAGTTTGCTGAGACCTTTTTTAAAATTATAAATGTATGTTCAAAATTTTCACTTAATCTGTTGATATGGTCAATTAACTGAGTTTATAATGTTGAACCTAGGATAACTTGACTTGGTAATGGTCTATTACCCTTTTCAAATTTTACTAAATTCACCTTGCCAATATATTGTTGAGGATTTCTGCATTTATTTTCATGAGGAATATTGGTCCATAATTTTCTTTTCTCATATTTTGTCTACTATTTGTATCAGGGTAAAAATGATCTCATAAAGTGAGCTGGGAAGTGTGCCCTCTCCTTTCTGGAAGTTTGTATAAAACTGGTATTATGTCTATAAACGGCTGGCAGACTTCCTTAGTGGAGTTTTCTGTTCGAGGATTTTAAATGACAAATTCAATGGTTATAGGACTAATTCAGATTATCAACTTCTTCTTGAGGGAGCTTTGTTAGTTGTGCCTTTCAAGGAATTTATCCATTTCATCTAAGCTGTCAAAGTCATAAAGCTGTTCATAATAGTCCCTTATCATCTTTTTAAAATGTCTGTAGGATCTGTAGCAATGCCTCTATTTTCATTCTTGACATTATTAATTTGTGTCTTTATCTGCTTGGGTAGATGTTTCTCAATTGCACTGATCTTAACAACAACACAGCTTTTGATTTCATTGATTTTACCTAGTATTTTCTGTCTTAAATTTTATTAATTTTTGCTCTTATTTCTTTCATTCTGCCTGATTGGGTTTAATTTGCTATTTTTTTCCCTAGCTTCTTAAAGTGAAGGCTTAGATTATTTAAGATCTTTCTTTTTCTAATTCAGTAAATTTTTGTCTGAACACCGCTCTAGCTGTATCTTCTAAAATTTTATACATTGTGTTTTCATTTTCATTCCATCCAAACTATTACTGATTTCCTTCTGTGGCTTCTCTGGGACCTGTTAGATTATTGAAAAGTGTGTTGTTTAATTTCCAAATATTTGGAGATTTTACAGATGGCTTTGTATTACAGATAATTTAATCCCATTATGGTCAGATAAAAGTACTTTGCATGATTTCAATATTTTTACATTTTTTGAAGTTTGTTTTATGGTTCAGAATATGACCCATGGTGATCAATGTTCCGTGTGCATTTGAAGAAAGAAATGTGTATTTTGCTATTGTAGGGTAGAGCATTTTATAAATGTCAATTAGTTCAAGTTAGTTGATAGTGTTGTTCATGTCTTCTATATCCTTACTGAGTATCTGTTGACTTATTCTACTGATTATTGAGAGATGTGTACTGAAGTCTCCAACTGTCGTTATCAATTTGTCCAATTCCACCTTTCATTTCTATCAATTTTTGCTTCATGTATTTTGAAGTTCTGTTGTTAGATACGTTACATATTTAAGATAGTTATGTTGTCATGTCTGACATGTTGACATGACATGACCACTTTTTCATTATGTCCCTCTTATCCCTAGTAATGTTCTGTGTTCTAAAGTGTTTTGCTTGACATTAATATAGCCACTCCAGATTTCTTTTTATTAGCATTTGTTTAGTGTATTTTTTCCAAATCCTTTTATTTTTAACCTATCTATGTCTTCATATTTAACTATTTTTTAATAGAAAGCATAGTTGGGTCTTGATTTTTTTATCCAATCTAACATTCTTCATCTTTTAATTACACGAGGGGTGAGCAAACTATAATCTGTGGGCTGGAAGATTTTATTTGAACACAACCATGTCCTTTGTTTAAATATGGTTCATGTGCTCCCGTGACAAAAGCAGAGTTGAGTAGTTGTGCTCAAGACTATATAACCTGTTAGTCTAAAATATTCACTATTTGCACTTTAAAAAATGTGCCCTAACCTCTGATTTAGATCATTTATATATAATGCAATTATTTATATAGTTGGGT
This sequence comes from Crocuta crocuta, assembly GCF_008692635.1. Lineage (NCBI taxonomy): Eukaryota > Metazoa > Chordata > Mammalia > Carnivora > Hyaenidae > Crocuta > Crocuta crocuta. The sequence goes on from NW_027531920.1 coordinate 663,157, forward strand.
GTTTTGATTTTCATAAAAGTGAATTACACTTAGAACTAGACAGAAGATCAATAAGGAAATTTAAGAAATGAAAACACTGTAAGCCAACTAGACTATCAGACATCTATAAAACACTCTTCTCAACAGCAGCAGAACATATATTCTTCTTAAGTGCCCATAGAGTATTTTCTAGGATAGACATATGTTAGGTCATAAAACAAACTTCAATAGATTTCAAAGTATAAAATAATGCAGAGTATGTTCTATTATCATAATGTAATAAAATTACAAATTAATAACAGAAAAAAATTGGGGAGATGAACAAATATATGGAAAATAAACACACCCTTAAACAACCAATGGGTCAAAAAATAAATCAAAACAAAAATTAGAACACACTTTGAAATAAATAAAAATGAAGACATAATATACCAAAACATAAGAGATACAGCTAAAGTAGTGCCGGAGAGAAATTTATATCTGTAAACACCTACATTAAGAAGAAAAACATCTCAAATCACTAATCTGAACTTCCATCTTAGTTAAGAGAAAAATAACATAAACAGTAGAAGGTAGAG
>NW_027531920.1:663736-666682 GCF_008692635.1 Crocuta crocuta
GAATCTGAAGCAGGCTCCAGGCTCTGAGCTAGCTGTCAGCACAGAGCCCGATGTGGGGCTTGAACTCATGAACTGTGGGATCATGACCTGAGCTGAAGTCGGACGCTTAACTGAGCTGAAGTCGGACGCTTAACCGATTGAGACACCCAGGCGCCCCCAGAAGCTGGTTCTTTGAAAAGAGCAACAAAATTGACATTATCTTTAGAAGCTTCTAAAGATTATTAGAACCAGAAATGAAAAAGTAAACATCAGGGGTGCCTGGGTGGCTCAGTCGGTTAAGCGTCTCAACTTCAGCAAAGGTCATGATCTCACCGTTTGTGGGTTCGAGCCCCATGTCAGGCTCTGTGCTGACAGCCAGCTCAGAGCCTGGAGCCTGTTTTGGATTCTGTGTCTCCCCCTCTCTCTGAGCCTCCACTGCTCACGCTGTCTCTCTCTCCTAGAAAAAAAAAAAAAGCATTAAAAAAAATTTAAAAAAAGAAAAAGGAAACATCACTACCAACCTTAGAGAAATAAAAAGGATTACAAAGGACTGCTATGGACAACTGTGTGGCAATAAATTAGATAAACTGGATGAAATGGACAATTTCCTAGAAAGAAAAAGTATTGAAATGGATTCAAGAAGAAATACAGAATTTAAATAGACCTATAATGAATAATGTAATTGCAATAGTTTTAAAAACTACAGAAAAAGAAAAGCCCAGGCCTAGACAGTTTTACCACTGGACTATACCAAACATTTAAAGAATTAATACTAATTCTCACAAATTCTTTTAAAAATAGAAGGGGATGGACCACTTTACAACTCATTCGATGAGGCCAGTATTACTGTGACACCAAAAACCAAAGACATCACAAGTAAAGAAAATCACAAAATACTTATAGTAAACTGAATTCAGCAATGTAGAAAAGAATTACACAACATGACCAATTGAGATTTACCCCAGAAATGCAAGGTTGTTTTAACAAGTGAAAATCAATTAATGCAATACACCACATAAATAAAATAAGAAACAGACACTATATGATGTTCCCAACAGAGGCAGAAAAGCACTTGACAAAATCCAGTATCTTTTCATGATAAAAACAATTAACAAACTAAAAGAAAACTTCCTCAATCTGATAAAAGGCGTCTCTGAAAAACCCACAGCTAACAACACACTTACTGGTGAACGACTGAATTCTTTCCCTCTAAGATACAGAACAAGAAAAGGATGTGAACTTTCACCACTGCTATTCAACGCTGTACTGGAAACTGCAACCAAATAAACTAGAAAAGAAAACTAAAAGACATCAAGACTGGAAAAGAGGTAGTGAGACTATCTCTATTTGTACAGAATGTGATCCTGTAAATAAGATTCCTAGGGAATGAAGTAAAATACCATTAGAACTAATAAACAAGTTCAAGATGAACAAACAAAAATCAATTCTAAGTTCTATGAGGCAGCAATGAGCAAATTGAAAATAAGATTAAGAAAGTAATTCTAGGGGCATCTGGGTGGCTTAGTTGGTTAAGCGTCTAACTTCGGCTCAAGTCATGATTTCATGGTTCGTGGGTTCAAGCCCCGTGTCGGGCTCTGTGCTGACAGCTAGCTCAGAGCCTAGAGCCTGCTTCAGATTCTGTGTCTTCCTCTCTCTCTGACCCTCCCCTGCTCACACTGTGTGTGTCTCTCTCTCTCAGAAATAAATAAAACATTTAAAAAAATTAAAAATAAAAAAAGAAAGTAATTCTATTTACAATAGCATCAGAAACAATACTTAGGAATAAGTTAAACAAAAGAAGTGTAGGACTTATATAATGAAAATTGTAAAACATCATTGAAAGAAATTAAAGATGTAAATAAATAGAAAAATATTCCATGTTCATAGATTAGAAGACTTAACATTGTTAAGATGGTAATATGCTTAAAAATGATCTACAGATTCAACATAATCCCTATCATAATGCCAGTTGGCTTTTCTTTTCTTTTCTTTTGCTTTTTTCAGAAATAGGCAGGCTGATCCCAAAATTCATATGGAACTTCAAGGAACACAAAATAGCCAAAATGATCTTGAAAAAAGAACAAATGTGGAGGACTAACACTTCCTGACTTTGAAACTTACTACAAAGCAATGATAATCAAGACAGTGTGGTACTGGCATAAGGACAGATATACATATCAATGGGATATAATTGACAATCCAGAAATAAAACCATGTGCCTATAATCAACTAATGTTCCACAAGGAAGCAAAGATTATCCAATGTGGAAAGCATATTAAAAAAAATGGTTCTGAAACAACTGGATAGCCACATGGAAAAGAGTGAAGTTGGACTCTTACACATGCCACATACAAAAGTTCACTCAAAATGGATCAAAGACCTAAATGTAACAGCTAAACATACAAAACTTTTCAGAAGAAAACAGTCATAAACGTTCATGACTTTGGATTTGGCAGTTGTTTCTTACACATGATACCAAAAGCATGGGCAACAAAGGAAAAATAAATTGTACTTCATCAAAGTTAAAAAATTTTGTGCTTCAAAGGACACTGTCTAGAAAGGGAAAAGACAACTTATTGAATGGGAGAAAATAGAGGAGGGGCAAGATGGCGGAGAAGTAAGGAGCTCCGTACTTGCACTCGCGCCCATACATCACACAGAAAAGATCTGAAGCCATTGGAAACCTTACAAAACCTGAGAGATTGGGAGACAAAGGACGCAGAATCCACTGAGAGAGCCTTCTAACGGCTACCTCAAGAAACAAGCTAGAGTACACAAGGTGGAGAGTCCCAAATATCACTACGAATAGGAAAATAAAATAACCAAGGTCCCAACAAGACAGACCAGGGGATACCATTCAAAAAACACTCTCTGAAAGGATAGGCCCTGGAAAGTCAAAGAGTCTTCTTGGATATAGCAGCGCTCATAGAAACAGAGAGCATAACAGGTCTTTAAAACCAACAAGAG
>NW_027531920.1:666804-675760 GCF_008692635.1 Crocuta crocuta
TATATTAAAAATATTAAAAAAACTTATAACTTAATAATTAAAAGACAAATAATATAATTAAAAACTGGGCAAAGACTCTGAATAGACATTTCTCCAAAGAAGATATACAAATGGCCATGAAAAGATGCTCAAAAGAGCATTTCAGTCATCAGGAAATCAAAACCACATTGGGACATCACTCTGTACTCACTAGGATGGCTAGAAAGAAAAAATCAGATAATACAAGTATTCTGGAGGTGGAGAAATCAGAAGCCTTATACATTACTGATGACACTATAAAACAGTGCAGCCACTTCGGAAAAACAGTCCTGCAGCTCCTCAAATGATTAAAATACAGTTACCATGTGACCTAGGTCTAACCAAGAGAAATGAAAATATACGGCCACACAAAAACTTATACAAATGTCTACAGCAGCATTATTCATGACAGCCAAAAGATGAAAACAACTCCAATGTCTATCAACTGACGAGTGGATTTCTTAAATGTGGTAATCCATACAATGGAATATTATTTGGCCATAAAATGGAATGAAATATTGACACATGCCACAACATGGATGAACCCTGAAAGTGTTACATCAAGTGAAAGAAGTCACAAAAGTCTTCATATTGTATGATTCTATTTATGTAAAATATCCAAAATATGTAAATCTAGAGACACAAAGTAGATTAGTGGTTGCATAAGGCTCTTGAGGGAAATGCAGGGATAGGAGTGTGATGGTGGTTTCTTTTTGAAGTGATAAGATGTTCTAAAATTTATGGTTGGTGGTATTGGATATATCTGTGAATAAACTAAAATCTATTGAATCATATACTTTAACATGTGAATTATATGGCATATGAATTATATCTCAATAAAGCTGTTTTCTAAAATGAATTTATACCCTGTGTGATAATCCTTTGTGCCTCACTTCTTTTGTTCATGATAAAGTCTGTGATATTTATCTATATTTTTCTGTGTCAGAAGTGCATTTCTTTATTTTATTGCCTTGTAGTTATTTATTCTGTTGTATGAATGTACCTCAATTCATTTAATCTATCCTGTTGATGACACTGAAATTTTTAATTTTTTTTTAATGTTTTATTTATTTCTAGGAGAGAGAGAGAGAGAGACAGCGTGAGCAGGGAAGGGTCAGAGAGAGAGGGAGTCACAGACTCTGAAACAGGCTCCAGGCTCTGAGCTGGCAGTCAGCACAGAGCCCGACGCGGGGCTCGAATCCACGAACCGCGAGATCATGACCTAAGCGAAAGTCGGACGCTTAACCGACTAAGCCACCCAGGTGCCCCGACAATGAAATTTTTAAATCTTTAGCTCTTATGAATAGAAATGTCTTCAACATTCTGGTACACATTATGATAAACAGATACACTAATTTTACCTGCATATATATCTAGGAGTAGGGCTGCTGGATCACTGCTGTAACAGAAGCATGTTTGGTTTTAGCAGATACTGCCATAAAGTCTTCCAAACAAGCTGTACCAATTTATAGCAGCAATGTATCAGAGCTCCGATTGCTTTCCATCCTAACACTTGGTATCTTAATTTTAGCCATTTCAGTGAGTGTGCAGTGATTTCTCACTGTGATCTTAATTGGCATTCATTGATGAGTGATGATGTTGAACATTTTTCCTTTGCTTGTTGCCCATTTGTAGATCTTCTTTTGTGATGTTCATGTTTAATTCTGTTGCCCATTTTTCATTTGGTTGTCACTTCTCATTGAATTTTAAGAGTTCTATATATACTCTGGAATTTGTCAGGCTTATGTATTAACACATCTTCTGCCTGTCTATCTATGGCTTGTCTTTTTCCTATCTTGAGTGTATCTTTTGACAAACTGAAGTTCTCAGTTGTAATGAAGTCCACATTATCAATATTTTATGATTGAATGTTTTTAGAAACCTTACTGTTGTATATTTTACTATAATATATCTCAAATCAATGTTTTTGTATGGCAGTAGGGAGGGCCAAGATTCTTTTTTTTCCCACATAGACATCTAATTGTTCCAGCATCATTTATTATTAAAAATAATCTTTTCCCCACTGAATAGCACTGGCATCTTTCTCATAAATAAAATGATCATGTGTGAGTCTATTTCTGGACTCTATTCTGTTGTGTAAATCCTCAGACTCTACTCATTTTTTCCCCAAAATTATCCTTTCATCTCCAAAGAAATTTTAATATCATCCTGTCAACTTCCATAAGTAAATCATCTGGGCTTTTGATTGGGATTGTCGAGTCTATAGAGCACATTGGGAAAACTGACATTTTAACAAATTTTGAGTTTTCCAGTTCATGAACATGGTATGTATTTTCATTCATTTAGGTCTTTAAAGTTTTCCCTCAGCAGTGTTTCAGTGTTTTTTAGTTTTCAATGTATTGATTATCCTATATTGATTCTATACATTCACTATATTGATTACTAAACATCTCAATGGGTATTCATGCTATTAAAAATGGGGTATTTTATTTTAGTTTTCAGTTTATTTTGAAAGAGAGAGGGAGGGAGAGAGGGAAAGAGGGAGAGAGGGAGAGAGGGAGAGAGGGAGAACAAGAAGGGGAGGGGAAGACAGAGAGAGAGGGAAAGAGAGGATCCCAAGCAGGTTCTGAACTGTCAGCATGGAGCTCAATGTGGGGGTCTGTCTCATGACCCATGAATGAGATCATGACCAGAGCTGAAATCAAGAGTCTCTAAAAATGGTATTTTAAAAGTTAATTTTCCACTTATGTCTTGCTAGTATGCATATATAATTAATTTTTGTATACTGACCTGTACCCAGCAACCATACCAAATTCATTTATTTTTAGATTTTTATTTAAAATAAAACAGAAGGGCACCTGGATGGCTCATTTGGCTAAGTGTCTGACTTCAGCTCAGTCATGATTTCATGGTTCGTGAGTTTGAGCCCCACACTGGGCTGTCTGCTGTCAGCGCAGAGCCCACTTCAGGTCCTCTGCCTCCCCCGCCCCTCACCCGCTCGTGCTCACTCGTGTGTGCTCTCTCAAAATAAACATTAAAAAAAACCTACCTTTCAAAATAAAACATAGATATAGAAAACAATTTTGTGTGTGTATTTTTTAAAATGCTGAATTATTGGGACAAATCCTACTTTGTTATAATATCATTTTTATATATTGCTGAATTCAGATTTCTGAAATTTGAGGATTTTCCATCTATTATTGAATATTTTGACCTATCCTATTTTTTTTCTTGCCTTGAAATGTCTTTGTCAAAGTTATTCACAGTGTTCTGTTATTGCCTTTGTAGAGTAAATATAGATCTTTAGAAAGATTTGTAGCGATGTCTACATTTGAATTACTGATATTAGTAATTTGTGTCCTTTTTATTTATTGCTCCATCTAGCTTGGATTCAATTGTAGTAATGTTTCCAAAAAATCGTCTTTCAGCTTTGTTGATTTTCTCTTGTATGTCTGCTACTTCACTGTTTTCTTCTCTCTTTTTTTATTATGTTACTCCTTCCACTTTCCTTGGGTTTAATTTGTTTTTATTTCCCTAGATTCAAGCTGGAAGCTAAGGTTATTGATTTTCAACTCTTCATCTTTTCTAATGTATGAATATAAAGCTATTGGTTTTCCCTTATTTTAGTTGTATCTCACAAGGTTTAATGTCATATTTGTTTATTTTTGAAAGCTTAATATATTCCATTATTTTCATTTTGATTTCTTCTTTGGTGAGTTATGTAGAAGTGTTTCTTTTAGATTTTCAACAGTGGGAGTTCTCTAATCATCTTCCTCTTGTTGATTTCTAGTTTATTTTGTTCAGAGAACATACTTTGTATGATTTCAATCCTTTGATATTTGTTGAGACTTGCTTATTGACTCAACATATGATCTATTTTGGTAAATGTTACAAGTACATCTGAAAAGAATGTGCATTCTATAGTTAACAGGTGTGCTGTTCTATATACATATCAGGACTGAAGTGAAGTTTAATGTTAGGGAAACCTAGGAAATCAGTAATGAATGTTTACGGGTGAGCTATTAAATACACTTCACTATGATAAGGAGTCATTGTGCTAAGGTAACTGTATGGAAAAATGTCCAGATTCACATCTGTATTTTTATAAAAGAAAACCACAATGTACAGAAGGAAATATGTCAGGTACAAGTATACTTGAATGATATTCCTAATTAGGCCAGATGTTTGGGAGAAGGAATAATATAGTCACGATAGATATCTGAGAACCACAAAAAAATCTGTCTCCTGAACTTGTGACCCCTGCTACATTTCTTTAGTGACTCCACAGCCCTGTAATTAAAATCCCTACTCACTACCTTAGGGCTTTGCTTTGTATTATTAGGGTAAGTTTATGCTGCCTGTGAGGAATAATTCAAATGGAATGCTGCCAAAATTGAAGATTTTCAGGAGCAACTTCTATCAGAGATACTTGGGTATCTGAGATAATTGCTTAATTCCCTTTGTAGTAAAAAATCTTAAATTCAGGTTCTTTTATTTCTGTGGCCTAACACCTGACCCAAAATGCACACTAGAAAATCCATTCAAGTGTTCTCATTTTGTTTAATGTGCCTGAGGATCAGCTCCAATTGCTTTCCTTCTTGGTTAATCTCAAAACTATCATCTCTGAGAATTTCTTATCCACTGAGAACTAATCTCTGAGCCAAAAGCAACCCATGACCAATTGCTAGTTATTAAGCCAATGGAGGAACCAAGCAAATAATGCCTGTGAAGGAATAAGCATTTAATCCTAGTTTTGGTGTGTGCAAGTGAACAGATACTTCAAACATGAGTCTTGATAAACTATAGCTTCTATTTATTGAATTTGGATANTCACTAAGATTACTTCTAGCCTTAACATTGAATGACACTTTACGAAGAGTATGATTCCAAGGATACTCCTAGCAACATCTAAAAATTATGTTCTTCAATGGAGACTCTGAAAAGGAGCCAGAAAGATTAAGAAGCAGCAAGCTCCTTTATGTTAGAAAGGTTTGGAGTGTCTTATAATCATAAGCAGTTATCTTTGGCATAATTCCTACTTCCCCTTAAATCTCCTTTTTCTTTTCCTGAACACCTATCTGCCTTTTTCTGCCCTACACCTATATCTCAAGTTGAATCTTTATTAAGGTATTTTTTCTAAATGTTCCTTTCTCTCCCAAAGTACAAGCTGATAATGACTTAAATTGTGGGCTTTCTCAGTGATTTTTGCATAGAGAGCTCTCTAAGATCAAAATACTCTAATACTCAAATGAGTGACTCTTTAATGATAGAATTTCTTTTTTTAATGTTATATTTGAGAGAGAGAGAGAGGGAGGGAGCGCGGGAGAGCGAGCGTGAGTGGAGGAGGGGCAGAGACAGAAACAGAATCTGAAGCAAACTCCAGGCTCCGAGCGGTCAGCAGAGCCCCACACACGGTTGGAACCCACAAGCAGTGAGATCAGAACCTGAGCTGAAGTCAGATGCTTAACCAACTGAGCCACCTAGGTGCCCCTAATGATAGTTTTAAGAGGTAGAGAAAGAATAAACATGACACAACTTTTCGGCTTGTATGGAACTTAGATTCTAGCTGGGGAGATAAACAATATATAATATCAAGTAGTGATGTATTGTAAAAAATATACAGGTTATGGAAGTTGTGATTAAAGTTGCTACTTTAGAAAAAGTGTGTTCAAGAAATACCTGAGGTGGAGGAATGACAACTTGAGCAGAGGGTGTGGGGGAGCAAGCCATATGAATATCCAGGAAAAGAGTATTCTAGGAAAAAGGAATGGCAAACACAAAGGCCCAGAGGCAAGAAAGTATTAAGTATTATTGATATAGCAGGACTAGAGTACAGTGAGCTGAGAGGCAGAGTGATGGGAGATGAGGTCAGAGAGGTAACCAAGGGCCAGATAATCTATGGCCTTGTAGATCATGGCAATGACTGGATTTTATTTTAAGCCCAAAGTAAATGGGAAGTACAAGAGGACTGACATGATCTGACTTATAATTCTCTGACTGCTGTGCTGCTACTAGATTTACAAAGGGGCAAAAATGGGAGCAGAGGGGATAGCTGGGAAGCCATTACAATGATCCAGATGAGAGATAAGGTAGCTTGGACTAAGGAAATATTGCTGGCCTGATTTATTGTTTGGAAGGGACCCATCATAAATCACACTACTTTCAGCTTCACCTCCCACTTTATAAACCCTAAGTAAGAGACAACTCCAAAACTAACAATGTTCTCTAATACACCTGGCTTTTGTTTATTCAATTCTCACAGCTTTTAATGCCTTCTACTTTCTTTTCTAACCATTAAATCTTAATCATTCTTCAAGAGTAAATTCAAAACTACCTTTTGAAATGGACCATTTCTGGCTCTGTGGTCCCACATACTTTATATTTCTATTAGTGAAGTTACTTCAGTTTGCTTTGTATATGTGCAATAAATTAGGTTTCTTACCTCCTTCCCTTCACTGTAAATTTCTTAAGGACAGAGACAATAAAACATTTCCTTATGTTTCCACAATACTTAGTAGCACTTGGAATTTAATAAAGACTTTATAAAATAAATTTGGTAAGCAGCTTTCCTTAGGTTACTAATATAATGGCATGTGAGGGTTAATCCTTTTCTAAAAGCTAATTCCCACAGTACTAGATTTCAATCACTGTTTATATAGTTCTTAATTAACTTTGATTTAGAATAGATTTTTAGAAGTTTAGTGTTTTCCAATTTTACCCCAGAAGCTTATGATTCACCAGCTTTGTACTTTCACTTAATTTGTCTATTTACAGTTGGTAGCTTAATGATTTATTTACATTACTCACAAGCTGAATTCATACTTTTAGGCATTATTTCATTAGAAATACCCAGTCTTAATCAGTCTTAAGAAATAAAAAATGTTAAGAAGTGAGATTCATTTTGTCTAAATGTATTTTTCCCATCTCATTCTTTTTAAAATAAATGCCTTATGATAGTTGCAAATGACATATCAGATAAAGGGTTAATATCCAGAANATAAATAAAAAAATAAATGCCTTATGTTTAAATTTGGGAATTACATGAATCAACAGAATTATCTAAAGGAACTTCCCCATAATTTCTGCCCTACTCTCCAGCTTAATCTTAAAGTATCTAATCAACAGGTTGAGCATAAATATCAACACCATATATGTAAGTCTCAACAGTAGGAAGATTTATTTTTTTTTTNATACAACAGCCAGTACTCATAACAATTGTAAACTTTAATTCTCATCACCTATTTAACTTGTCCCCCCACCCACTTCCCCTCTGGTAACCATCAGTTTGTTTTCAATAGTTAAGAGTCTGTTTCTTAGTTTGCATCTCTATTTCCCTTTGCTCATTTGTTTTGTTTCCTAAATTCCACATATGAGTGAAATCATATGGTATTTGTCATCCTCTGACTTATTTCACTTACCATAATAATCTACCACCATCCACATGGTTACAAACGGCAAGATTCCATTCTTTTTTTTTATGGTTGAGTAATATTCCATTGTATGCATGCACACACACACATATATCTTCTTTATCCATTCACTAGTGGATAGACACTTGGTCTGTTTCCATAATTTGGCTATTGTAGACAATGCCGCTATGAACATCGGGATGCATATATCCCTTTGAATTCATATTTTTGTATTATTTGGGTAAATACTTAGTAGTATAATTGCTAGATCATAGGGTAGTTCTATTTTTCACTTTTTGAGGAATCTCCATACAGTATTCTAGAGTGGCTGCACCAGTTTGCATTCCTACCAACAGTACCAGAGGGTTCCCCTTTCTCCACTTGCCAACACTTGTTTCCTGTGTTGTTGATTTTAGTCATTCTGTGCAAAGATTTGATTTGCATTTCCCTGATGATGAGTGATGATGAGTATCTTTTCATGTGTCTATTGGCCATCTGTAGGTCTTCTTTGGAAAAATGTCTCTTCATGTCTTCTGCCCAATTTTTTTTTTAGAGACAGAGTGCACACAAGCTGGGGAGAGGGGCAGAGGAAGAGAAAGAGAATCTTTTTTTTTTTTTGAGGGGTTGAGGGGCAAGGGGGAGAGAGAGAATCACAAGCAGGCTCCATGCCTGTGCAGAGCCCAATGTGGGGCTCGATCTCATGACCATGAGATTATGACCTGAGCCAAAGTCAGGAGCTGGATGCTTAACTGAGCTACCCAAGTGCCCCTATAGAAAGAGAATCTTTAAGCAGACTCTATAATCAATGCAGAGTCCAATGCAGGGCTCGATCCCATGACCCTGGGATCATGACCTGAACTGAAATCAAGAGTTGGATGCTCAACTGACAACATTTGTTAAAAAGAGAGTCTTTTCCCCATTGGATAGTCTTTACTGCTTTGTTGAAGATTACCTGACCATACAGTTGTGGGTTCATTTCTTGGTTTTCTATTCTGTTCTATTAATCTATTTGCTTGTTTTTGTGCCAGTACCACACTGTCTTGACCACTACAGCTTTGTAATATAACTTAAAATTCAGAATTATGAGACCTCCAGCTTTGCTTTTTCAAGGTTGCTTTGGCTATTCAGGATCTTTTTTGGTTCCACACAAATTTTAGGACTGCTTGTTCAGGCTCTGTGGAAAATGCTGGTGCTATTTTGATAGGATTACATTAAATGTGTAGATTATTTTGGGTAATATAGACATTTTAACAATATTTGTTCTTTCAATCCACACACATGAAATGTCTTTCCATTTCTTTGTACCATCTTCAATTTTCTCCATCAGTGTTTTATAATTTTCAGATTATAAATAGGACTGATTCTGATTAGACTNATCAGTTCTTTGATATCTCTTTCTGCTGCTTCATTATTGATATACAGAAATGCAACATATTTCTCTATGTTGATTTTGTGTCCTGACTTTCCTGAATTTGTGTATTCATTCTAGTAGTTTCTTGGTGGCTTTTGGGTTCTCTATAAAGAGCATCATGTCATCTGTATTTTTGTTTTATTTATTAAGGTACTAA
>NW_027531920.1:676327-678969 GCF_008692635.1 Crocuta crocuta
CATATGTGCATACGAATATGCACACACATATATGTTTTTTTTAAAGATAAAAACTGAGTATCAGAAAAGGCCAGGAAAAGCATAACATTCCAAAGTGAAGGGCACACCCCAAGGTGCATTTCCTTTATCTACAATAACAAAAACCATTAATTTCCATCTATACATAGACTAGTGTTGGTAAGGATGTGGAGAACTCTTATACATTGGAACTCTTGTACAGTGTTGGCTGGAATGCAAAATGATACAGCTACTATAGGAAACAGCACATCACATAGTAGCTCTATTTTTAATTTTTTGAGAAGGTTCCTCAAAAAATTAAAAATAGAGCTACTATGTGATCCAGCAATCCTATTTCTAATATTTATACAAAATAACTGAAATCAAGATCTTGAAGAGATATCAGCACTGCAATGTTCACTGCAATGTCATTCACAATAGTCAAGATGTGAAAACAATGTAATTGTCTACTGATGTGAAAACAATAAAATGTCTATGAGGGATGAATGGATAAAGAAAATGTGGTATTTACATGTAACAGGATACTATTCAGCATTAAAAAGGAAGAAAATTATTCAATATGTGATAACATGGATTAAACTTGAGGACATTCCATGAAGTAAAATAAGCCAGTCAGTAAAGGACAAATACTATATGATTCAACTTATATTATGTTCAACTAAAGAGTCAAATGTATAGAGTCAAAGAGTGGAATGGTAGTTGCTAAGAGCTGGGGGCAAGGGAAACAAAAAATGCTGGTCAACAGGCATAAAGTTACAGTTGAATAAGATGAATACATTCTAGAGATCTGCTGTACAACACAATACATATAGTAAACACTATTATATTGTACATTCAGTACTTTGTTAAGAGGATAGATGTCATGTTAAGTGTTCTTACCACAACAAGATAAAACTTTAATAAAGATAAAATAAATAACAGTATAAGATACTACTTGAAAATGAGGGGTGTCTGGGTGGCTCAGTTGGCTAAGCGTCCGACTTCAGCTCAGGTCATGATCTAACAGTTTGTGAGTTTAAGCCCCACATCAGGCTCTGTGCTGACAGCTACCTCAGAGCCTGAAGCCTGCTTCAGATTCTGTGTTTCCCTCTCTCTCTGACCCTCCCTGATCGCATTCTCTCTCAAAAATAAACAAACATTAAAAAAAAAGAAAATGAGAGGAATAGGAAAAAATGGTAGGAGGAAAATTCTCACTAGAGAAGTATTATTTATAAAGCAGAATAAAACTGTGACCAAATATGTCAGTTTGAATTTCAAAATATTAATTAAGTAATCATGTCTATAAAGTAAGAATATAAAGCAGGGATTCGAGAGCACTCAGGAATAGCTTGTTAGACAAAAGAAAAGGAAATTTGAGCCATATTAGACATAAAGAAGGAAATAAGACAAGATAAAACCATCACAGAAATAATGGTAAACTTGAAAACAGCAAAAGAGAAGAGATACTGCTGAATTAACAGGAATATAGAAAACAAGAGAAAAACAAGTAAAATGAAATGAAAATTGAAATTGGTTCTAAAATCTTTAGGCTTCCTCATCAATTAGTGGACTTAAATAAAATCTTTAACACATGCTCATTTTCATGGACTGTTTAAACTCATCTTCTCTTGGCTCCCAGGTTGAATTTCAAGTGCCAACAAAACTTTGAATACTTTTTTTCTTTCCTACTGAGTTTATGTTTCATTTTGTTTCTGGTTTGTATACAGCCAATAAGTTATTCCCCCCACTAGTACCACCAATGAATGGGAATGTGGTCAGACCATTTGGTGATTTCTGTAAATGGATTAATGGATTATGTCTCTAGGTAAGAAACAACGGGCAATTTAATGTTAGTCTTTATTGTTGCTCTTTTTGCCCATTTTGAGCTTAAATTAAATAATTATTCCAAGCCTGCTGGAAGGGAAAACAGCACTGTGGTATCTGGACTGGTGAGTTTCTGTGTTTACTCTTGTCCTGTAGCTACTGAAGTTGTAGTTCTGAATCCTTAAGCTCCCTATGTCTGTGTCTATGTGTCAGTAATTGAGAAAGGCCTTGACCTCACATTATGTGAGTATGAAATGTTTTCTTATGTCTGGCTGGTCTCCACAAATTAGATTATAAAGTCTTATATGTTAAAGGAGCTCTGTTCTGGTTTCTGGACATACATAAGCACTTATATACAAATATTCTTAAAATTCTCACAAAAAGGAAATTGAAATTCTAATACTTTAAATATGCTAAACCAGAAGTATTCTTATTATAAAATTCTGTCAACTCAGAAACATTTTAAGATTTCAAAGTTAGGGAAAATTTTTGGCAAATGAGATTAGTTAAATAATTTTAGTTTAAAAGAGCTATCTTTCTTGAGATTTATCTGTATAAAGTATAAAACAAGTATATATTTAGTTTTACTTGGGTCTGTTTTTTCCTAATCAATACAGGTTTACTGATGAAATGTTATATAGTTCTCATATATAACATTTAAGATAATAAAAAATGTAAAGTGTATTCAACTAAAATTGAATCACTGTTGTGACAAACTTGATTTCAGCAGTAACTATATACTGTAGTATGTTAGATTTAAGATAATTTCCAAGATATTTAGTCAATTTAAAATGTTAGACTATTAAGTTAACGTAAGTAAG
>NW_027531920.1:679050-680704 GCF_008692635.1 Crocuta crocuta
AGGTTAAAAAGACAAATTTTAAGAAAAATAGAATACTTAAATATTAATTACAAAGTACAGATTTAAGATTTATACTACTACTTCTTATTTTATGCTATAGAGAGTTGATATCTTTGGGTGATGTTAATGAACATGCTCATTTTTCCTTTTTAAAAGGGATGGGGGAGCCCCTAGAAAGCTAGGCTATGTGTGCTCATGAACTTTGCTATTGTTAAGAGACGGTTCTCAACTGCACCCCTCTAAATTTTCTTTTTGAAATAAAAATTATTTTGGTTAAAAGTTACAATTAAAAAAAATGGCTGACATTATATTATGAGCAATAGTTAACAAATGGCTATGTGTTTTTGTTTTAAAAGGAAAATGTAGTTTATTCCTAAAGCAGTAGTTCTCCAACTTCTGTTCTCAGGGCCCCTTTGCACTCTGGAAAAATTATTAAGAGCTTCCAAAGAGATTTTTCATATACAGATTATATCTATCAATAACTTCCATATTAGAAATTAGAACAGAAAACTTAAATATNAAAATAAAATTATATTTCGAAAATTAATGAGAAGATTGTTATAAATTTCTGAAAATCTCCTTAATCTAACTTAATAGAAATAGCTAGATTCTTATATATGCTTCTGTATTCAGTCTATTAACAGTATCACATATCACATAGACTCTGGAAAACTACATGTCTTAGTATTATGCCAGTTTTGACCTGGCAGATCACCGAAAAGATTGTCAGTTTGTTTCAGAATATAAAATAGCATATAATGAAGGAGAGTGACTTGGAAAGTATATTTTATTTACACTGGTTTAAACTTGAGTCTGAAATAAAGCTCTGTAAATGTAGCAAAATTATCTTGATTTTGATGGGCTTGCTTCCTTTAGTTCCCTGATTAATGCCTTCACTTACAATAATGTTATTCTTTATTTTCTATGTAATCTGCCTAGATAGCAAATTGTGTTTTATCAAAATAATTTTCTGATCTTTACGTTGTCTTTATTCTTGATCATTTAATGGCAAGCAGAGAATAAAGTTTCTTCATTTATCAAAGAGCTAAAGTTCTTTATAATTGTGTTACCTCCTTATGCTTCTTTTAAAAATGTTTAGATGTCAGGGCGCCTGGGTGGGTTAGTCCGTTAAACGTCTGACTTTGGCCCAGGTCATGATCTCATGGTTTATGAGTTTGGGCCCCAAGTTGGGCTCAGAGTCTGGAGCCTGCTTCGGATTCTGTGTCTCCCTCTCTCCCTGCCCCTCCCTTACTTGTGGTCTCTCTCTCAAAAAACATTAAAATAAACATTAAAAAATTAAAAATAAATAAATAAAATGTTTTGATGTCAATTGCTTAGATAGGTAACCAAGTTGCTATTTCTGAGGCGGCATCCATGATCCTATCTTAATCAAGTATCCAAATCCCCTCTAATAGCTCCTGATTTTGCCTTCCAATAAGTCACTTACCAGATACAAAAGATATAAAAGTTTCAGGTATTTTTTAAACCTAAAACTATCTTTGAGATTTCCAAAAGGAACCCTGGAAAAATGCAAAAATTCATTCTTTCTCCTCATAAGGAGAGAAATGTGAGAATTAGGTCCATTTGATGGGTTAGTATTCCTTAAGAGCTGTCATGAGACAACAAGAGAAGAGTTGCAGAAGAAGAAGAGATT
>NW_027531920.1:680797-685766 GCF_008692635.1 Crocuta crocuta
GAAGGAGAGATTCTTTGCCTTCCTTATATTAAAGTTTTACAAGTAAAAAACTACTAACATAAAATTTTTGGAAATTGTACACCTTCTGAGCAGTTCCTAGAGAGGACTATCTTGAGTAAATCCTCAAGAGAAAACTAATTGTAAGTCTTACCAGTTTTTTTCAATAACTGACAGATTATCAAGATAGAGGCTCAACAAGGAAATATAGAATGCGAAACAGTATAAACCAAGTAGGCCTAACAGGCATATAGAAAATACTCCACCTAACAAAAGCACAATATACATTCTTCTCAAGTGCTCATGGAATATTCTCCAGTATAGACTATATATCTGGCTACAAAACAAGTTTCAATAAATTTAATAAGACTAAAATAATACAAAGTATATTTATATTCTCTGACCACAATAAAATGATGCTAGACATCTGTAACAGAGAGAAAAGTGGAAAATTCACAAATATATGAAAATTAAATAGCATAATCTTAAATAATCAGTGGGTCAGAGAAGAAAATCAGGGGCACCTAGGTGGCTCAGTTGGTTAAATGTCTGACTCTTGGTTTCGGCTCAGGTCATGATCTCATGGTTCATGAGTTCAAGCCCTGCATCAGGCTCTGCACTGTCAGTGCACAGCCAGCTTGGAATTGTTTCTCTCTCTCTCTCGGTCTCTCAAAATAAATAAATAAACTTAAAAAACTCTCATGATGTAGTTACGTACTGTACCCCAACAGAGAATTTTACCTTCCTTCCATTCTGATATTATTGGTTATCTTACTAAATTAACCACAGACATTAAATCTCTGTAATGTACCCACAGTTTTTGTTTTACTCTGATGTTTGCCTGAAGACTCTATTGTAAGTGACAGGCAAGAGTTTGTATATTTAACAAAGTACGACAGTCTCAGAGCCTCACAGGAAAGGACTATACCAAGTACTTCAAACTGCTGACTTGTCAGAATAGACTCTAGATTACAAGTTTCTGAGTTGACACTGCATAGATAACTTTGAGACCATAGCAGTGCCTCATGAAGTAATGAGGATTTCCAGGTTTTTTTCTAGTTTAAAAGCATACAGTTTTATGAGAGCAGACGGCTGGCCCAAGATCTAGCAGAACATCAATTACGTAGGACTGATTACATTGATGGGGGAAATTTTATTGTGGTTATGTATTTGGAATATTGTTGATATTGTTTTAATGTTCTATTTTCTGAATACAGGAGAAACTCTTTTCTTCATAAATTATTTGTAGCTCAAATAATTTACTAACTGAAAACAATTTAGTAGACACTACTTCTGTAAACTAAATTAAAATATTTTAAAATAATATGGTTCTCATTCACCTCCTCCCTATCTTACCTCTCCTTACTAAGTCTCCCTACTTTTCATGGCAGTATAGTTATCTGCATTGGTTGTATAAGAATCTGTCCTTTTTTAAACTTCTAAATAATAGTTTATTAGTTTAAGTTTTTACATTTTTTATCATGGTTACAGAGACTTGACAATGGGTTATCATTAAGCTTGAATACTCTAGATTTTTATACAACAGAACTGAAAAACAAATACCATATGATTTCACTCATACGTGGACCTTAAGAAACAAAACAAACAAGAAAAGGGAAAAAATAAGAGATAAAGCCAGAAACAGACTCTTAACTATAGAGAAGAATCTGATAGTTACGAGAGGGGAGGGCGGTGGAGGGATGGGTTAAACAGGTGATGGGGATTAAGGAGGGAACTTGTACTGATGAGCACAGAGAGATGCATGGGATTGTTGAATTACTATATTGTACATCTGAAACTAGTGTATCAGTGTATGTTAATTAACTAGGATTACATACCACAGCATTAAAACCTAATAATCAATTCTGTTGTTTGTTTGTTTATTTATTTATTTAAGTTTATTTATTTTTTGAGAGAGAGACAGAGTGTGAGCAGAGGAAGGGCAGAGAGAGGGGGAGACACAGAATCCAAGCATGCTCCAGGCTCTGAGCTGTAAGCACAGAGCCTGATGTGGGGCTCAAACCCATGAACCGTGAGATCATGACCTGAGCTGAAATCAAGAGCTGAACAATCAACTGACTCACCCACCCGGGTGCCTTGAGTATGTTTAGTTTTGTAAGAAAGTACCAAACTGTCTTCCAAGTGTCTATATACCATTTTGTATTCCTGTAGCAATGAATAGGAGTTTCCTGTTGCTCCACATTTGGTGTTGTCAGTGTTTTAGATTTTTGTGATTCTAATAGGTATGCAGTAGTATCTCATTATTGTTTTTTCAATTCCATAATGACATATAGATAGATAGAGATACAGATACAGAAGTAGAAATATATAGGTATATATGTAGTCCAGGTATGTTCCTAGAAAGAAGAAACTGATTTTCTCAGTTGGCATGGACATGCTGACAGCATTCTGACATACTTCTTAAATAAAAGTCGTTGAAACTATGAATTTTTCTCTGAGAACTGCTTTAGCACTTTAGATTCTGTTATAAAGTATTTTCTTGAAAATACTTGATTTTCTAAGTATTTTGCAGTTTCTGTCTTTTAAAATGTCCCAAGTAGTCCAGGGTTCCATTTCTAAGAGTTCTGTTTCTTGATTCCATCAATTACTTGTTTTACTTCTATATCTTGGAATTTATTCAGGTTTTCCTTGTGATCAATTTTGTAAATGTTCAAAGATTAATTTTCTATTTTCAGGTTATAGTGTATGTATGTATGTGTATATACATATGTATTTTATTTTTGAGACAGAGACAGAGCACAAGCCCGGAAGGGGCAGAGAGAGAGGGAAGGAAACACAGAATCTGAAGCAGGCTCCAGGCTCTGAACTGTCAGCACTGAGCCTGACATGGGGCTCAAACCCATGAACTGTGAGATTATGAACTGAGCTGAAGTTGGATGCTCAATTGACTGAGCCACCCAGGTGCCCCTATAGTGTATATTTCTTATAAATCTTCTATAAAGGTTACTCAGGTATTCTCTATCCTTCCTTTTTGTTGTTTTTATTCTTTTAAATGCCTATCAAAGACTGAGGTAAATTAATTCTATATGTTTATGTTCTTCCTTATAACTCTTAAGAGCTCAATACCAAAATCCATCAAAGATATCACATACACACACAAAAAGAAAATAACAGACCAATGATTTCTAAATATTAGGAAACCAAATTCATCAACATTTATAATAATATACAAAGAGTTTATTCCAGAAATGCAATGATGACTTAATTTTAGAAATCTATTATTTTAATTCAAATATATTAATACTTCAAAAGAGAAAAATCATATGGTTATCTCTATAGAAGCTGAAAATACATGTAATTCAATTCAATATTGATTTTTTAAAAGTCTAAGTAAAAGAGGAACTGACAGACAAAATATATAAATGTCTATTTAAACCTAAAAACCACTACCATCTTTAATAAAGAAACAGTAGCAAGTTACTATATAATTTTAAAAGGTTTATGACTATTTTGATTATTTCATAACAAAATGTTAATAGTGTCTGATATGATTATCATTTGGAAGTCTCTGTAGCATACATTCACTCAGAATCAGAGCTTGATTAAATTAGACACAAAGATCTAGTGACCTAAGGGCAATAATGTCATATTGAACAATAATGATCCTATTTTTATACTCAATACTATGCTTCCATAAAAAGCAAAGTAAAAAATATTCTAACTCCAAGCAGTGTGTCACACAGTCAAACTACATATAGACAGTAGGGAAAAATTAGTCCTCAAAGAATCATTTGACTGGTTATCAAACACTGAAGTGGCACAAATTTCTGGTAATAAAGACTGGGTTATTTAGACTTGAAATGCCTTTCATAACTGTGTTACCAAAACTCCCAGTTCCCACTGTACCTGTTTCTTTCAGGATATTCCAGATGGTTTTGCATGTATAGATCTGCTCAAGTGCACGAGTCAGTAGCTGGGTCTATTTGGCAACAATGAAACAAGAAAATTAGTCTCAACCAAACAAAACTTTGAGCAAGTTAAAACAATATATTCAGTAAAAACAGTTAAAATACAATGATAGAAAAATGATAGCTGAAACTGGACATTTCATAATTTATATAAAAATATTAAACTCCATTTATAGTTTTCTTAATGCCCAGGAAATGAAGATTAACTAGAAAATCATGAGCACTACCAATTTGTTTAATAATCTAGGAAAAAAAGAGGAGCACTTCCAGAATGGTAGTATGAGGAGTTCCATGGACCCTCTCCCTAGCGAAACTACCATTAACTGGTGAATTATAAAACACTATCATGTAAACTCTCAAGAAACTGTCCAAAGGGCAAACAGAAAACAGACAAACCTCTATTTATGGAAATCTACTAAGTATCAATANAAACACTATCATGTAAACTCTCAAGAAACTGTCCAAAGGGCAAACAGAAAACAGACAAACCTCTATTTATGGAAATTTATTAAGTATCAGTAAGAACAGGAAGCACGTGTGATAGCTGAACCATGATTTGCTCACCAATGACCCCCAGCTCAATGTGAGTGCTACTTTAGATGGGTATGGCTAAGAAGGTGGGGCTCCCTATACTCTCAGCTTCCAGGTTAGGGATTTCCAGAAGGGCATCCTGCCAGCACTTCTCCTCCTCCCCCAGGTCTGTACTGCAGAAGCTCTATTATAAAAAAGCACAAACGAGAGGCCTGGAGCTCTCTTCTTCTACCCAGTCCTTACAACCAGGCATGGAAAACTATGATTATTGGGTCTCAATTTCCCTCACTTCAGCTTGCTTATAGGACAGGGTTTCCACGCTGGGAGAAGCAAGCTCAGAATGCCAGGTACTGTGACTCCTGACCAGCCCCTTACTCATAGAGCTGCACTGTCACTCCCAATAGGAATGTGCCACTGTCCTCACCTCCAGCTCTAAAACAGTGGTACAAAATTTCTTCTCAGGAGGAGGAGGAGGAGGAGGAGGAGGAGGCAGTCATTAGAAGAGAAGGCTG
>NW_027531920.1:685906-686167 GCF_008692635.1 Crocuta crocuta
GAGAGTGGGCTTAAGGGGAGCCTGGGTGGCTCAATCAGTTAAGTGTCCAACTCTTGATTTGGGCTCAGGTCATGGATCTCATGGTCATGAGACTGAGCCCCGTATCAGGCTCCATGCTGGGCGTGGAGCCTGTTTATAAGATTCTCCCCTCTCTGCACTGCCTCTTGCTCACTTGTGTGTGTGTGTGTGTGAGTGTGTGTGTGTGTGTCAAAGAAAAAAAGAAAAAAGACTGTGCTCTCTCTCTCTCTCTCCCTAAGGGGA
>NW_027531920.1:686172-687534 GCF_008692635.1 Crocuta crocuta
GAACAGAAGTTGGGGATGTTCAAGTCTAATACCACTACACACTCACACACACAACATGGAGGAGATTCTGATATTGGGTGCTTAAAAAGAGGCTGGTAGCTCAATGATATCAACATGCAAAACAGAAGATAAGCCACAGGTTTACNCAAAAACACTGATTTTAAAAGATATATGTATCCTTATGTTTATTGCAGCGTTATTTTATAACAGTCAAAATATAGAAGC
Organism: Crocuta crocuta; assembly: GCF_008692635.1. Classification (NCBI taxonomy): domain Eukaryota; kingdom Metazoa; phylum Chordata; class Mammalia; order Carnivora; family Hyaenidae; genus Crocuta; species Crocuta crocuta. The sequence continues at coordinate 686,398 of NW_027531920.1, forward strand.
AACCCAAGTATTCATCCATAAATGAATGAATAAGATGTGATCTCTCTCTCTCTCTCTCTCTCTCTCTCTCACACACACACACACACACACACACACANCACATTCTTTCATCATCTATTTATTTGGAAAACTCTAATTCCAGAGTATTTACAGAACAATAAGTAGATAAAAATAAAAGAATTCCACAAATCTTTATTAGAGAGACAGCACCAAGGCATAATNTAGGAATAAGTGCATCTTCAATGATCGATTCTTTCAAAAGCAAAGATGATTATAGAAAGGTTACTAAGTTAGAGTTCTTAGGAAACAATGTATGCAGGAGAAAGAATACAGAAAAAAAGAACAGTTGTTGGAAAAAGACAAAATAATTAAAGGAATGAACTTAAAAGGAGTTTGTGAAATTTCTCTCACATCAATTTGATCTCTATTCACTGAGATACAAAATTTAACAAAGTCAGGACTATCAACTTAAGTGAAAAACTTTTAAAAGGTTAAAAGCACTATGCAAAGACTCCACCAGAAGCCTACTAGAACTGATCCAAGAATTCAGCCAAGTTGCAGGGTACAAAATCAACGTACAGAAATCGGTTGCATTTTTATACACCAATGATGAAGCAACAGNAGGCCCCTTAACTCCTCAAGGATAAAGATTTTGTCCTCTTTATTTCCATTACCTAGCAGAGTACTTAGTGGTACTCAAATGGTTTTCTTTTCTTTCTTTTTTTGTCATTGTTTTTTAGAGAGAGAGAGGGAAGGAGCACAAGCAGGGGAAAGGGGCAGAGGGAGGGAGAGGTGGTGGGGGAAGGNCAACACAGGGCTCAATCCCAGGACCCTGGGACTGTGAACTGAGCCGAAATCAAGAGTCAGAGAATCAAACTACTGAACCCTCAAATGCATCCTTCAACAAGGGAACAGAAAAGAAGGGAAATATGTTGGCAGAGATGTTGTGACAGTTTGTTCTAGATCTGAAGAGTCATATGAAAGAAGAAATTAACAGAAGGAAGTAAATAAACAGCAGGAAGGATTTTATACCATTTGGAAAGAAAAGCTGGCAAGTATGGGAAGTTTTCTTTGTTTAGGTAAGAGATAATAAGCAGAGAGATCTATATTTTAAAGTCATACCAAAATGCTAGTGGT
>NW_027531920.1:687641-704519 GCF_008692635.1 Crocuta crocuta
CAAAATTAGAGACAATTTTCTTAGCTTGGAAGAAAGATAGTAAAAAAACTAAAGATAAACCAATACTCTGGTCCATGGGAGACTGGGATATTGACGTTGGTATTTCTTAAAACGGGTAAGGTTTACAAAACTAAGAGTGGAATTCAGGCAAAGGCAGGAATTATGGCTTCTTGTTAAAATTCAGTTACTGATAAAATATTTAAGGGTGTGGGCCAAAGAAAGCAAATGCAATTAGAGTGAAGAAAAACAGGCCAAGTAAATAATCAGATGGCTATCAAAAGCTGTGGAGGTAGATGAATTTTTCCTTAGAGAATGTGTAAAAGGAAACAAAAATAGAAAAAAATCTCTATCTTATGGGCCACATATGATTGCAGGGAGACGATGAAGAATAGCTAAAAACAGATTCAGAAAAAGTGGTCTATGGGAAGAGGCATTTTAAAAGAAGAGATATTCAATCTTTTTAAAAGAAGAGGCCAAGCCAAATGTGACCTTTCCTTAGGGAGGAATGAGCTATTACAAACCTTTGAAATCAAGATGCTGCTGGAAAGGATGAAAGGATTCTTTAAAGAGAATCAGAAAGAACTGCATCAAGGAAGGCAAACACACCAAATAGCACACTAAACTCTTTCTTGTGTTTTCTTTGAAGGTTGCACATTACCTGCTCAGAAGCTGTTGAAGCTTTTCTCCCTTGCTCTAGATCAACTGCAGCTGCCATAAGTAAACATGTTTTCTGTGCAATCAGAATTACTTGATCAGAAGGACAAAACTGGGACAGCTGATAAGAAATAACCAGAGCGTCAATGAATAGTGTGAATTCCGCCAGGTGAACACAAACAATCAAAATGAAAATCAGCAACATCCTGTCTGAATAAAAAAATTCAGCTGGAAAAAATACAACTCACCTTAAAAATGATACAGACTATAACACTGATTTAGTTTTAATTTTATATTACTTTCCATTATTTTTAAGGACCTTTCTAGAGATAAAAAAGCTTCATGTCTTCACAATTTTCTTATCTTCCCAGTGGTAAGTACTGTCATTTGGGCTTGTATTTCTATCTAGTGATTTACTTCTTGCTTTATGTTGTAATTTCTAAGTGATTTTTCCCTTGGCAAAGAGATTTCCCCTTAGTATTGAATAGAGCTGAAATTAGCACATATATTGTCATGGTTGAAAGAGACAATGTCAAATCTTGACAGCCATTAGGACAACCTCATCATTAAACCTTGTCCTCTAACTTTAGAAAAAGCTCCCAGCTTTTATTACAATAAACCACTAGGCCACTTGGGATTCTTACACAGAACCCTACTAGTACTATCACAAATGTTCAAATTAGAACTCATTTATTTCACTTACTTTAAATGGCAATTATACTTAAACTTTCAAAGACTATTTCTTAATCTCCCAAAATGTTTTAGTGATCATAATCACTGTCATTGAATTAACAGCATTTCAAAACACCCAATCTCTCTAGGTCTCAGGTTACTCATATTAAAAGAAGGGAGTTATGCTAAATTATTTCTATAGTTCATTCCAGTTCTAAAACTCTTAACATTTCATCTATATCAATACATCAGACTCTGTGCTCCTGAATGTGTAATACAGATAGTCTTAGCCCCTCTTCTTTTATTCTCTTATCAACACTGTTTCCTTTCTGGCATTTAATCTCTCTACCTTGGAGGCTAATGACTATTTTAAAATGTTTCTAACTGAAAAATAATCTTACAAACACTTATACACAGAACCTGCTCTAGGAAAAATTATAAAGTAGGCCTAAGATTCTTAGCATTATTTTCACCTCCTGATGACCCCAGATACCTATTCTATATTCCTATGGATTTATAATCCTTCCAAAACTTTATTAGTTGACAACTTAGAGTATTCCTCTCCTAAAGAGAGTTATATTTTAATATAGGACTCTGAGACTGAAATTCCTTCAAACGCAAAGGAATAAGTCTCTTATGGTAGAACTTTAGGCTCCCTGATTGTTGTTTGTGATATTTTGGTATGGGGAGAACTGCCCCATGTTTGTACATTGTATCCTATAGGGATCTAATTCTCCTTAGGTCATTCCTGTTTAGATGTGTATTCTAAAAGTTCCTAGTTTAAAAGTCAATACCACTTTATATTTAGCCCTTGGCCATAGCCAGAGTGGACATATCCTTGTTGTGGTTCATTCAGGAAATTCTTATTAGAAGAGACTTACCTTGTAAGAAAGGATGAAAAACTCTCTCATCATCACTGGGTCTTTGTTGCATTGCACAGCCAAATTCCAAGCTGAAAGTTAAAATGTGATTATAGAAATCTACTGTTTAATCTGTACCATTATAATCTTGACTACCTGCATCTTTAATATTAATATGCTGAGGTGTTTCTTGGATTAAAAAAGCTAACTTTAGATATTTAGAAAAAATTTTCCAGGTAAATTTAAAGACTTCTGTCACTTCTAATATTTGATTCTAGCCAATGACTAATGGAGGTAGTACTGAATCTTTTATAAAAACTGGGGATATACAATATGTTCTTAGATGGAATAAATCTACCTAAATAATAAGGATCACCAAGGAGCTCACCACTGGAGTTGATAAATGTAGGTTAAAATTCAGCAAAGGGGGCAGAATTTTTTTTTGAAGAAGTAATAGCTGAGAACCTCCTTAATCTGGGGAAAGAAACATCCAAATCCAGGAGGCACAGAGAACTCCCATGAAAATCAACAAAGTAGGACAACATCAAGACATAGTGTAATAAAATTTGCAAAATATGGTGATAAAGAAAATATCCTAAAAACAGCAAGACAAAAGAAGTCCCTAACTTACAAGGGAAGATGTATAATGTTAGCTACAGCTCTCGCCACAGAAACGTATCAAGTCAGAAGGGAGTGGGGCATGATATATTCAACGTGCTGAATGAGAAAAATCTGTAGCAAAGAAAACTCTATCCAGGAAGGCTATCATTCAGAATAGAAGGAGAGATACAGAGTTTCCCCAAACAAAAACTAAGGCAGTTTTTGACCACTAAACCAACCCCGCAAGAAATATTAAAGGGGTCTCTAAGTGGGAAAGAAAGACCAAAAGCAACAAAGACTAGAAAGATTAGGGGAAATCTCCAGAAACAATGACAAAGCAAGTAATGAAATGACACTACATATCCATCAATAATTACTATGGATGTAAATGAACTAAATGCTCTAATCAAAGGCACAGGGTGTCAGAATGAATGAAAAAACAAGACCCATCTCTATGCTGCCTACAAAAGACTCATTTTAGACCTAAAGATACCTGCAGACTGAAATGAGGGGATGGAGAAATATTTATCATGGATACCTGCAGATTGAAATGAGGGGATGGAGAAATATTTATCATGCAAATGGAAGTCAAACACAAGCCAGAATAGCAATACTTATATTAGACAAACTAAATGTTTTTTTAATAGAATTTATTGTCAAATTGCCTTACATACAACACCCAGTGCTCATCCCAGTAAGTGCCCTCCTCAATGCCTATCACCCATTTTCCCCTCTCCCTCACCCCACCTCAGTTTGTTCTCTTTATAAGTCTCTTGTGGTTTGCCTCCCTCCCTCTCTGTAGACTAGTTTAAATCTAAATTTTAAACCAAAAACTGTAATAATAGAAGAACAAAGATACTATATTATAGGAAAGGGGACTATCCATCAAGAAGATCTGACAATCGTAAATACTTATGCCCCCAACTTGAAACATACAACTATATAAAACAATTACTAGGAAACATAAAGGAACTCACTGATAATAATATAATAGTAGGGGAACTTCACTCCACTTAGAGCAATGGACAGATCATCTAAGCAGAAAATCAACAAGGAAACAATGGCTTTGAATAACACACTGGAACAGATGGATTTACCAGATATATTCAGAACACTGCATCCTAAAGCAACCGAACACGGATTCTTTTCAAGTGCACATGAGACATTCTCCAGAACATATCACATATTAGGTCACAAATCAGGCCTCAGCAAGTACAAAAAAACTAATACCATACTATGCATATTTTCTGACCACAACACTATGAAATTTCAAGTCAACCACAAGATATAAATTGGAAGGACCACAAATACACGGAGATTAAACAACATGTTACTAAAGAATGAATGGGTCAACCAGGAAATCAAAGAAGAAATGAAAAATACATGAAAACAAATGAAAATGAAACCACAATGGTCCAAAACTTTTGGGATGCAGCAAAAGTGGTCTTAAGAGGGAAGTATAACAACACAGGCCTACCTGAAGAAGCAAGACAAATCTCAAATAAACAACCTAACCTTACACCTAAGATAGCTAGAAAAAGAACAACAAATGAAGCCCAAAGCCAGCAGAAGAAGGAAATAATAAAGATTAGAGCAGAAAGAAATTATATAGAAACTAAAAAAAACAATATAACAGATCAATGAAACCAGGAGCTGGTTTTTTGAAAAATATTAATAAAATTGATAACCCCCTAGCCATACTTCTAAAAAAAAAAAAAACCCAAATNAAGATTATGAAAAACTATATGACAACAAATTGGGCAACCTAGAATAAATAGATAAATTCCTAGAAACATATAAACTACCAAAACTGAAACGAAGGAATAGAAAACTTGAACAGATCCATAACCAGCAAAAAAAATTGAATCAGTCATCAGAAAACTCCCAACAAACAAAAGTACAGGGCCAGATGGCTTCACAGGGGAATTCTATGAAACATTTAAAGAAGAGCTAATATTTATTCTTCTCAAACTATTAAAAAAAATAGAAATGGAAAGAAAACTTCCAAATTCATTCTATAAGGCCAGCATCACCCAAAACCAAAGAATCCATCAAAAAAGAGAATGACAGGCCAATATCTCTGATGAACATGGATGCAAACAATTGTCAACAAAATACTAGCAAACTGAATCCAACACCACATTAAAAGAAGCATTCACCACAATCAAGTGGGATTTATTCCTGGGCTGCAAGAGTGGTTCAATATTCATAAATCAATGTGATATATACCACATTAACAAAAGAAAGGATAAGAAACATGATCCTCTCAATACATGCAGAAAAAGCATTTAACAAGGTACAACATCCATTCATGATAAACACCCTCAATAAGGTAGGGATAGAGAGAACATATCTCAACCTTATAAAGACCACATATGAAACACTCACAACTAATATCCTCAATGGGGGAAAACTGAGAGCTATTCATCTATGCACAGGTACAAAACAGGGATGTCCACTCTCACCACTTTTTTAACATAATTCTGGGAGTCCTAGCCACATTTTTTTGGAGTCTACCAAAAAACTGCTAGAACTGATACCCAATGTCTGTAAAGTCACAGGATACAAAATCAATGTAGAGAAACCTATTGCATTTCCATACACCAATAATGACACAGTTGAAAGAGAAATCAAGGAATTAATCCCATTCATAATTACATCCAAAACTATTAAGACACCTAGGGATGAATGTAACCAAAGAGGTAAAAGGCTTGTACTCTGAAAACTTTAAAACACTGATGATAGAAATTGAAGATGACACAATGAAAGGGACATTCCATGCTTACAGACTGGAAGAACAAATATTGTTAAAAATTTTTATACAACCTAAAACAATCTACACATTTAATGCAATCCCTATTCAAAATACCACCAGTATTTTTCACAGAGCCAGAACAAACAAACCTAAAATTTGTATGTAACCATAAAAGACCCTAAATAGCCAAAAGCAATCTTGAAAAAGAAAAGCAAAGCTGGAGGCACTATAATTCCAGAATTCTGATTATAGTACAAAGTTGATCAGTTCAGTGTATTACTGGCACAAAAACAGACACGCAGATCAATGGAACAGAATGGAAAACCCAGAAATGAACCCCCAACTATATGGTCAACTAATCTTCAATGAATCAGGAAAGAATATCCAATAGAAAAAGAATCTCTTCAGCAAATGGTGTTGAAACAACTGGATAGCAACATGCAAAAGGATGAAACTGGACCACTGTCTTACACCATCATGAAAATAAACTTACTACCATGAAAATAAAAAGTGGATGCAAGACCTAAATGTGAGACAGGAAACCATCAAAATCCTAGAGAAGAACACAGGCAGTAACTACTTGACAATGGCCATAAGCAACTTCTTTCTAGATATGCCTCTGGGTGCCAGGAAAACAAAAGCAAAAAGAAACTATGAGGATTACATCAAAATTAAAAGCTTCTGCACACTGAAGAAAACAATCAACAAAACCAAAAGGCAACCTATGAAATGGGAGAAGTTATTTGCAAATGATATATCTGACAAAAGGTTAGTATCCAAAATATATGAACAACTTATACAACTTAACACCCAAAAAACAAATAACCCAATTAAAATGGGCAGACGACAGGAATAGACATTCTTCCAAAGAAGACATCCAGATAGCCAACAGACACATGCAAAGATGCTCAACATCACCCATCATCAGGGAAGTATAAATCAAAAGTACAGTGAGATACCACCTCATACCTGTCAGACTGACTAAAATTAATAATACAGGAAAACAATAGATAACAGCGAGGATGTGGAGAAGGGGGAACCCTCTTACACTCTTGGTCAGAATGCAAACTGGTGCAGCCACTCTGGAAAAAATTACGGAGGTTCCTCAAAAAGTTTAAAAAAGAAAAGAGCTACCCTACAATCCAGCATTTGCACTAGTAGGTATTTACCCAAAGGATAAAAACACGGATCCAAAGGGATACACGTACCCTGATGTTTACAGCAGCATTATCTATAATAGCCAAATTAAGAAAAGAGCCCAAATGTTGATCTACTGATGAATGGATAAAGTTGTGGTATATATGCACAATGGAATATTACTTAGCAATAAAAAAGAATGAAATCTTTCCATTTGCAAGGATGTGAATAGTGCTAGAGAGTATTATGCTAAGTGAAATAAGTCAGTCAGAGAAAGACAAATACCATACAATTTCACTTAGATGTGCAATTTAAGAAACCAAACAGATCAACATAGAGGGAAATAAAAAAGAGAGGCAAACCATGAAACAGATTCTTAACTATAGAGAACTCAGGGTTACCAGAAGGGAGGTGAGTGGCGGGTGGGTTAAATAGGTGATGGGTATTAAGGAGGGCACTTGTTGTGATGAACACTGGCTGTTGTAAGTGATGAATCACTAAATTCGACAACTGAAAGTAATATTACACTATAGGTTAACTAACTGGAATTTAAAAACTTGAAAAGAAAAAAAATTCAGCAAAGAACATGGTACACTACAATCAAAAGCTGATGAAAATTGATGGAAAGATTCAACTCTTCCATAGAGCACTGGAAGGCCCCATTAGGCAATGTTCAGTATAATCTTCACATTGAAAAATGAAAATTAAAATTCAGTAAAAGATGTATTGGAAAATAACTTTTCAAATGTCTGAAAGATCAAAGTCATTGAACCTGTATATGGTTTAAATGTGTTATTTTCCAATATTTCCATAAGTTTTTTAGAAGCCAGATCAANGAACGAGTCTACACTGTGACATTGTTGATTAATTGCTCTTGATTACTTATCACTGTAGTAACTGCCGTCACAATTTTTATACTTGATTTTAGCCAAAAGGCTGAGAAGGAATTGACTCCACAATTTTTAAAATAGTTTTACTGAAATTAAACCTACATAAAGTAAATTACACAACTTATAATCGGACATTTTGATGAATATTCAAAGTGAATATATCCATGTAACCAACCCAGATCAAGACAGATCTGAGTATTAGCAAAAACTCAGAAGCAATCCAACCACCCATTTTTAAGTCCAANTTGCATGCAGTTATTTTTTATTTATTTAAGTAATCTCTAGGCTCAGCATAGGGCTGGAATTTATGACCTCGAGATCAAGAGCTACATGGTCTAGTGACTGAGCTAGCCAGGTGCTCTACATGTAGTTTATTCTGATAAATCAAATTTAGAGATAAGTTAGGCATTCTAGACCAAATTTAGGAGCACAGCCTTGGGGACTTGCAGTTATAATTCATCATTTTATTCTTAGACCCATTTCTAGAGAAAAAGAAAACCAACATTTATTAAGTACCTACTATGTCCCAGGTACATACACAGTTTTACTTAAAATACTTAATAGCCCTATGAAGTATATTTAATTATTTCCTTTTTATAAATAATGAAACTGAGATTTAGTAAATTATCCTTGTACCCATAGCTACAAATAAAAGAACTAGAATTGGAATCCATATATGTCTGATTCTATACATCGCCACAGAATTTCCTTTTACCTATTTTTCGAAACCACTGAGCTTCATTAACCGTTGAGTCTTCAATCGAGTTCTCATTATGAAAAGACTGAGCAATTTTCAGGAGTGCTGTATTGAACAGAAAGATTTTATATTTGAAGTCTTTTACTTTAGCAAAATTGCTAATACTGCCTTAAAAATTCAAACATGAGTTTGAAATTAGAAAGTTCTTACGGTGTCTGTGTGCACAGGCCCATACCAAATATAATTAAAATGACAGCATTACCAAAGCTCTGAGAAGCTGTTAACTCAAATTTCTGGGAACAAACACACCTTTGGAGAGATTTAAAATTTTAATTAGAGTAATCACTCCCCACCCAAGGCAGAAAGACAGTATTTACATGTAAGGAAACCAAGAGTAGGAACAATCATCAAAAAGACTGAAATGGAGGTAGAGAACTGGAAGAATATCAATAGGCTGGCATTAATACTTACTGAGCTCCCATAGCAAGCATGGTAAAGAACCAAAACATGCTGTCATCATCAGAAGGCATTCATTACATACCCACACCCTCTTCTGATAGAAAAGAATACCAACAAGCAAAGTTTAAAAGCTTTTAAACCACTTTACTACATTTGACACCTTGTTGACAGGTATTTGAGGTATAAAATTGAACAGCTGCAGTAAATGGAATAGTTTCTAAGACAGAGACTTTGCAATGTGTTTTGGACAAAAGGAAATAGGTACATGGGTAGTGGAAATAGGAAGACCAGTGAGGCAAAAGAGACAGTAAGAAAGCACAGAGTTGGAAAAAAGAATTTGCTGTGGCTAGGAGGTTAGCTTGAAGTGCAGAGGGAAGAATTATTAATAGATAAGAGAGATGACATGGACTTAGGTAGTTAAACAAGTTTCAAAATAACAGAGTAAATGATCAGGATTTGATTCAGAGGGCATGAAAATTAAGTGGAAGGAAGGAGGGAAGGAAGGAAGCAAGGAAGGAAGGACATAAAATGTCTTTAAAACAAATTGGAATAAAAAGAAAGCTGAAATCACATTTGGAGATGAATGTTAGTGATGACAAACTCTTCTCTGCTTGTGAATAAATAAACCAAAGTAGACTGCTATGGCAAACATTAATAAAAACATGAAGCTTAATTCAAACATGAAGTTTGAGTCTGTGTGCTCCACGTACTTGGAGAATTTAATAGAAGCCAGAAGCAAGATGAAGGACTGAAAATAACCACAATGATATTTACCGTTATTCAAGCAAGCCAAAAGTCGATCCATTTCTTTCCTCCTAAAAAATAAAGAAGAGTGTTTTCCGACTGATCCAAAGCCTTACTTACAGAAAAGTACCAAAAAGAGACCCCAAGAGAGCTGCACAAAGACAATGCAAAATTGTGAAGTTTATTGTTCAAGGCTCTAACCTATCATTTCAACACCTTTTTTCCTCACTATAGGATACTGCCCCTCATTCCCCAGTGCCCTCACAGGTCTTTTTTGTTTTTTCTCTCTTCCCCTTCTACTCCCATTCTCAGCAAAGCAGTTCAATGACTGGTAAGGTTTTATATGATAGAGTCACAGAATTTGGGAGCATATAGTGATCTTTGTGATTTTCAAATTTTTTTTTTGAAGAGGGGGAACTGGAACACTTATTTCATTTTTTTAATGTTTATTTTTGAGAGAGAGAGAGAGAGAGAGAGAGGCAGAGGCAAGAGAGAGAGGGTACAGACAGAGAGGGAGACACAGAATCTGAAATAGGCTCCAGGCTCTGAGATGCCAGCACAGAGCTGACACGGGGCTTGAACTCATGGACTGTGAGATCATGACCTGAGCGAAAGTCAGATGCTTAACCGACTGAGCCACCCAGGTACCCCTGCAACAGTTATTTCAAATAAATTTTTATAAAAATCTAATATATGAGAAAAGATACAAGATTAGCTGTTCTGTTTGAGCCAGTGCTGGGTAGAGGCCTAAAGCCTCATCTTCCTGGAAATCCCTGAGGCAGTGCCACAGAATTTCCAGGGTTCTGAGGAATAGATTTTAAAAACTACTTATCCAGTAGAGACTCTTTATTTTGCAGATGAGGAAACAAATATGGAAATGGGGGATGATTTGTCCAAAGTCATGCAATTAATAACAATTTCAAGACTACTATTCAGGTTCTTGACCCTTTGTCAAGCTTCTTTAAGGGGTATATAAATATTGACAGAGGAAAACATGCCATTTTACTAAACAAAGGAATCCAATATGGAAGTATTGGCCAACTCAACTAAGGAAGTTAACAGGAGATGGGGTAGAGCATACTATGAGATTGGCCTCATCATAGGGAGCTCTAGTATTATAATAAAAGCAGCAGCTTTCTCAGGGATAAATATTAGAAGTCTGGTTTTTATAAAGTAACTTCTTAAATGAAAACCATGGAATTTTTAGAAGAAAAAGGAGCTTTAGAAATTACCCAGTTTAGCTTTTTTTATTTAACAGATGAAGAAAATAAAGCTTAGAGAAGTTAGATAAATTTTTGTTGTCTAATGTGAACCAGAGTTAGTGAAATAGCTAAAACCAGAACTCAATTCTGACTCTTCCACTGAATTAGGCTAAAAAAAAACCCAACAAATTAATCTATTTGTTAATTAAGGTCCTGACTGCTATCTGAAACACTGCTAGCAGATGTTATTACTATATTTACTTGAAAACAATAAAGGTGTAAGTTTAACCGATTCTGTAATTTAAGTTATCATGAATTTAAACAGGATTCCTTTCCTTTCCCCACTTCCAAATTGGCTTTAATGAATGGGGTTTGACTATATGCTACAATTACATGGAATATGAAGTGCTATGTAAGACCAGCGCTAAGGATCTTCTTGTAAAGAACTGATATTCAGCCATTTCAATAAACTGAAGGGATATTATGTGTCACATACCGTCCTATGTTTCAGAGATAGAAAGATAAATACAAATAGTCCTAGCCCTCAAATAGCTCTTATAATCTATTAGCTATGTTTAGTCTTTGAGTTTCCTTTTTTGTTAACTTTTTAAGATGATTTTGTAAATTTTTTTTTAATGGAAGTAGAGTTGACACATAATGTTACACTATTTTCAGGTGTACAACACAGTAACTGGACAAGTCTATAAATCACACAATGTGCTCCACAAGTGTAGCTGCCATTACTCACCATACAATGCTATTATCATATCATTATATTTCTAAACTTTCTATTGTGGAAAATTTCCAAGATGTTTCTATGTTAACAGATAAATGAATCCCCATGTACCCATTACCCAGTTTCAATAATTATTAAACTCATCATCAATCTTATTTCAATGATACTTCCACCCACTCCTTTCTCTCCCCTACTATTTTGAAGCCAACTCCAGACATCACATCATTTCATCAATAAATATTTTAGGATTTGTCTCTAAGAGATAAAAATTCCTTTAAAACACATAACCACACTTCCATCATATGTCTAAATATTAATTTCTTAATAACATCAAATATCTGGTCATTATTAGACTCTCCAATTGTCTCACTATCTCTTTTATTTTTAGTTTGATTGGGTTCCTTTTTAATATATTCATATAACCTATGAAGAAGAGGCAAAATTTATATTATAAAAAACATATCATCAGTCATATCAGTCACAGACATTTCCCAAAGAATTCAGTTGAAAAATATGTACTGCCTCCAAGTACAAATTATATATAAAGGAAAAGCAAAGCATAGATGCACTATTACAGAGTTTTTAATCTAAGCAGAGAATACAGAGATGAATAATTACTTTTCTAAAAGTTATCGCTAATCAAGATCTTGATAGAGTTTTTTCAAATCATTAGGAGGTAGTGGATTTTGTGAAAGAAAAATTGGTGANGAGCAGAAATATATTTGAATTCTCCCAGCTGACCTGATACAGATTCACAATCAACAAGCCAACCAGGTTATACATTTCTGTGGGAAACTAAGAGATATGACTATATACGTCTCATGTTAAGAAAAGGGAAAACAGTGGCACCAAGGTGGCTCAGTCAGTTAACCATATGACTTTGGCTCAGGTCATGATCTTATGGTCCATGAGTTTGAGCCCTGCATCGGGCTCTGTACTGACAGCTCTGAGCCTAGAGCCTGCTTCAGATTCTGTGTCTCCCTCCCACTCTGCCCCTCCCCTGCTCACACTCTGTTTCTTTCTCTCTCTCTCTCAGAAATAAACATTAAAAAAATTAAATGGGTAAATTTAAAAAAAGGGGGGGATACAAATGCAATATCATACTAAAATCATAGCTATGATTACCGAGAGCTTAGTAAGTGCATGGCACTCTTTTTTTTTTTTAAATGTTTTATTTATTTCTAGGAGAGAGAGAGAGAGAATCCCAAGCAGGCTCCATGCCCAGTAGAGGGCCTGACACAGGGCTTGATCTCACAACTGAGATCATGACCTGAGCTGAAATCAAGAGTTGGACATTCTACCAACTAAGCCACCCAGGAGCCCCTTGGCAGTCTTCTTCAAAGTGTTTTCACATATTTATTCATTAACTCATCACAGCAACCCCGTAAAGTAGGTACTACTATATTCTTATCTTATAGATGGGGAAACAAAAGCCCAGGTTACATATTTAATAACTGGCAGAGCTGTGATTTGAACCCAGGAAGCCTGCNAACATAAGGTTTATACTGAAAATTTCTGTAATTTTTCTAATGACAAATACATCACTTCTGTTGAAATAACTTACCTGCTTTCACATTCTGACATTTGAGAAACTTTTGGAAGAACAAGACAAAACAAACACCTGTGTGATAAAGTAATACAAAAAATGATGCTTAGGAAAAAACATGTGAAAGAATATTTATCACATCATTAACCTTAATTATTTCAGAAGGCAGAAGTGAGAAAAGAGAGGGTAAGGAGAAGACTAAATTTATTTTTCTTACAGATCTCTGTATTGTTTTTGTAATGAACATATATAAATTTTATAATTTTGGAAGAGTAATTTAAGAAAATAATTTAAAACAAAAGTGTTGCTTATGACAAATACTTAAAGAGTTCGACAGATTATATCATTGCTCCAAATCACCTGCTAGAACATCAGCTCCAATGTAGAAGTCTTAATATTTTTTTAAGGAACCTAGAACTAGCCTTTGGGTTTCACGTAAACTGTTGTTTCAAGGGAATATGACAGCATCATGATGAACTGACAAAATAAGGTAGTTTATAAAGTTTCAAACCCTAAAAATCTTTTTAAAAAGAACATTTATCCTGAATGATTTTATTTTTTTTCCTTAAATAGTTTGTCAAGTTGGTTTCCATATAACACCCAGTGCTCATCCCCACAAGTGCCCTCCTCCATGCCCATCTCCTCCCTCCCCCGCCCACCCATCAGTCCNTATCCTGAATGATTTTAGATATTTATCTGAGGCATACATATACCTCAAGACTCCTCTGATAGTGCTATTTCTGTGACCCCATTTCTTTTCAGAAGTGTGGCATCAAGTGTAGTTGACCAACAGAAGAACCACTATAAAACTCTTCTAGTTTCCAATTTTTGCCACTGGCATATTCTCAGTCACATCATTAGGAGTTATCATGTCGTAACCTCACCCTCCTCTATCTTACTATCGTATGTATATAAAAGTTCCCTTTTGACAAACCACATTTTTCTTCACAGAAAGAGAAAAATGGCTGAATCAAACTTAACTTGTGTCTTTTTTTTAACTTTAGGTATCCCTATCAAATTTCCAAGGACATTTTCCACAGAAATAGAAAAAAAAAATCCTAAAATTCATACAGAAACACAAAATACCCTGAATAGCCAAAGCAACCTTGAGAAAGAAGAATAAAGCTGAAGACATCACACTTCCTGATTTCAAACTATACTACAAAGCTACAGTATATAGTAATCAAAATAACATGGTACCAACACAAAAAATAGTAACACAGACCAAAAGAATAGACAGCCCAGAAATAATAAGAGAACCATGAGTATTCAGTGGGGGAAAGACAGTCTTTTTGATAAATGCTGCTGGTAAAACTGGATATTCACATGCAAAAAAAGATGAAATTGGGCCACTATCTTTCACTACTCACAAAAACTAACTTGAAATGGATTAAACACAGAAGACCTGAAATCAGTAAAACTCCTAAAAGAAAACACAAGGGAAAAGCTCCTTGACAATGACTTTTTAAGATATGACACCCAAAGCACAAGCAACAAAAGCAAAAATAAACAAGTGGGACTATATCAAATTACAAAGCTTCTGCACAGCAAAGGAAACAAAATGAAAAGGCAATCTATGGAATAGGAAAAAATATTTACAAACCATGTATCTAATATACAAAACAAATAAGGAACATATACAACTCAATAGGGAAAAAAAGCAAAGAATGTGATTAAAAAATGGGCAAAGGACTTGAATGGACATTTTTCTAAAGAAGACATGCATGGTCAACAAATTCATGAAAAGATGTTAAACATCACTAATCATCAGGGAAATGCAAATCAAGACCACAATGAGATATCACCTCATACCAGTTCAGAATTGTCAGTATCAAAAAGAAAAGATAAGTGTTGGTGAGGATGTGGAAAACAGGGAAACTTTGAACATTGTTTGTAGGAATATAAATTGGTACAGCCACTGGAAAACAGCATGGAAGTTCCTCAAAAATTAGAAACAGAACTACCTTATGATCCAGCAACCCCACTTTTAGGTATAGCTCTGAAGGAAAGAAAATCACTGTATTTTGTTTTTGTTTTTTTATTTTTTTCTTTTTATTTTCTTTTATTTTTTTAATAGTTTATTGTCAAGTTGGTTTACATAACACCCAGAGCTCATCCCAACAAGTGCCCTCCTCCATGCCCATTACCCACNGCTGTCAGCACAGAGCCCGACGTGGGGCTCAAACTCACGAGCCGTGAGATCATGACCTGAGCCAAAGTTGGACGCTCAACCGAGCCAACCATGCGCCCCAAGAAAATCATTATCTTGAAGAGCTATCTGAACTCTCATGTTCACTGCAGCATTATACACAATAGCTAAGACATGGAAATAACCTAAGTATCCACTGATAGATGAATGGATGAAGAAAATGTGATATTTACACACACACACACGATTATTCAGCCATACAGAAAAAGGAAATCATGCCTTTTGTGACAACATGGATGGAGTTTGAGGGCATTGTGCTAAGTGAAAAGAAAGACAAACACTGTATTATCTCAGCTATATATTGAGTCTTAAAAAAAAAAGCCAAACTCATAGAAAGAGAGTAGAATGGGGTTTACTAGGAGGTGGGTTTGGAGAAGTGGGGAAATGTTGGTCAAACAGTACAAACTTCAAATTATACGATGCACAAGTTCTGGGGCTATAATGTAGAGCATGGTGACTATGGTTAACAAGATAGTATTATGTATTATATATCTGAAAGTTGGGAAGAGACGAGATCTTAAATGTTCTCACCAAACACAAAGAAACTAATTTCTTGAGGTTATGAATATGTTAACTAATTCTGCTGTGCAAACCATTTCACAGTATCAGGTTATACACCTTAAACTTACACAATGTTATTTGTTGATTATATCTCAAAAAAGCTTGGACAAAATTTAAAATAACGGTTGGTACGGTAGGCATGATCACATCAGCACCATTTTTACAAAGCTTATAGGTTAAGAATAAGATTAACAGGAAATCCTTTCACATCTACAGGATGTTAATTACTTACTTTAAAGCCGAAAGGGCTTGTTGTGGGTCTTCTGAATATAAAGCAAAACATTCCAAAGCTTTTCCTGCCACAATTTGTAGTCCATTCTAAGTAGGACAAATATTATGTGTTAAATTATATCTCAAAGTGATACTTACAAAATGTTATCTAATTACAAGAAAAAATTCTGAATGTGTTCATTTTGTATTATCAAGTTGTAATGCAAGATGGTAGAATGAAAAATAACTCACTGACAAAAACTTAACAGTTCAAGTTGGTCCCAGAAACCCACTCCTCCCTATCCATAAATACTCACTGCCTTGCCAACACTGCCTGAACTCACTAGGATGAATCTTGTTGTGCTCTTTATCCCAGTTTATTAGCAGTAATGAAAAGAACCCTGGTCTCTCATTTGCAGCACTCCAATCACGACAAAGCTCTGTAAGTCCTTTCTTTTTTCCTCTTTTCCCATTTCTCCCTAACTCCCCTAATCTTTCCACTATGGTCTCTGAAATTCAGTTCATTATCATCAAAATCTTCTCTGGGAGCAACATCTTGCTCCGCATTCTTTCTATAACAGAAATCTAGGTCCCACCAAGAATCTGCTTCCAAAAAGCCCTCTCAAGTCACAACTTTTTCTCTGATCTCCTTTCTCATCCCCATAGACCTGGGGATGCAGTAGGTGGTGTTTTTGATCGCTGTTTTAAAAGTAATCTCCCTTCTTTCTCCTTAAACTCCCCAGCTTTGAATTTCCTGTCAGACTATATCACCCACCACTCCCCTTTGTGCTGATTTATCAGTTCTCAGGCCATTTCTTCTTATTTCTTGATGACCTATTTATTGTAGCTATTTTCTCGAAAAACTACTCTTGTCTTAGTTTTTGGCACTTTCAATATACAGATATATGATCCTCCTAATATCCTGTTCTCTTATTTCCTTGAATTC
>NW_027531920.1:704538-706398 GCF_008692635.1 Crocuta crocuta
TGATCCTCCTAATATCCTGGTCTCTTATTTCCTTGAATTCTACTCTGTCAGTTACCTTAACTATTCACTAGCATATTCATCAATGGGACCCTGTCATTATTATTAAGGGTCTTTTCATGTGTCTGTTGGCCATCTGGATGTCTTTTTTGGAGAAAAGTCTGGTCATGTCTTCTGCCCATTTTTAAACTGGATTGATTGTTCTGGAGTATTGAGTTGTATCAGTTCTTTATATATTTTGGATACTAACCCTTTGTCAGATATATCATTTGCAAATATCTTCTTCCATTCCATACATGGTCTTTTACATTTGTTGATGGCTTCCTTCACTGTGGAGAAGCTTTTTATTTTGATGTAGTCCCAATACTTTATTTTTGGTTTTATTTCCCTTGCCTCAGGATATATATCTAGAGAAATGTTGCTACGGCTGATGTCAGATAAATTACTGCCTGTGGTCTCTTCTAGCATTTTTATGGTTTCAGGTCAGGTCTCACATTTAGGTCTTTAATTCATTTCGAGTTTATTTTTGTGTATGGTATAAAAAAGTGATCCAGTTTCATTCTTTCTGCACATATCTGTCCAGTTTTCCCAACATCACTGGTTGAGGAGTCTGTTTTTTTCCCATTGTATATTCTTTCCTGCTTTGTTTGTAGATTAATTGACCATATAGTTGTTAGTTTATTTCTGGGTTTTCTATTCTGTTCTATTGATCTATATATATTGGACCCTGTCAATACTAATGTTTGCGAACCTTTCATACTCTCAGTCAGGGCTGGGACTTGGGTGAGCTAGGTGACTGATGCAAGTGAGGCACCGAGGGTAAAAAATTTAAGGAGGCACTCACTCTCAGGATCATGCAAGAACTAACTCTGCACTTGCATGACTCAGAAAGTGAGTTCTTCCTTAAGTGCCTCATTTCCTCACCCTAGTCCTGCACCCTGCTCTGCTTCATGTATTCTACTTTCTGACCACTATCTCCTACCTTTCTAATTCACTCCTTTCTATTCACTCTAGCAATCCTTCAACTGCACTTAGATCTCCAATCCATTCATGTTACTAATTTTTCATTGTCTCTCATCCCTTTGATGTCCTCCTCCATGGCCAGTTGAAATTCCATGGGGATTTATTATAACCACTACCTTGTTCCTTGATATTCCTACTCCTCTTTTGTTTCATTGTATTCATCTGGAAAAACTACAAGCCTGGATGAATCCAACTTTCTACTGACTTTTGTGCCTACATCCATGCGGCTCAAAGTGGCTGAATAAAAACCTGTATAACTATTTGTTTTATTTTAAATCTTCATCAAATAGGTCTTAATTCTTACTAGGCAAGCATCCCACACTACTCTTGTCATTCACTTTCTTGCTTTTCCAGATGATTAGTTTATATTTTACCCTAACTTCTCAAACTCCCCAACACCTCCTCTCCCATTCTCACTCTCAGATGATGACCTTATATCCTACTTTGTTGATAAAAATGAAGCAGTCAGGAAAAAACTTTCAGATTCCCACTACCACATTTATTCACATCCTAGGGACCACACCACATACTCTAACTTCTCAACCACTATCATAGATGAACTATGCATGTTCTTTCCTATAGCCAATCCCTTAATTCATCCAGTTGTGTGCATCACTTCCTCCCTGCTTAAGGAAACTGCTCTAACAACTCTCCTTTTTCTTTCTCATAATGTCAACTTTTTGTTCTCTTACTGGATCATTTCCATCAGCATATAGACATTCTCATTCATCTGGTCTCAAACCAACCAACCAACCAACCAACCAACCAACTTCTGATCCTACTTCTCACATCAACTACTGACCAATTTTTTTATTTGTAGCAAAATCATCTAAGAATTTC
>NW_027531920.1:706517-710434 GCF_008692635.1 Crocuta crocuta
AATTCACCCACGTGAATTTATCCCATGGATATATCTGCAAAAGTGAACAAAAACATACAAGTATGTTCATCTAGCAATTTTTGTAAGAGTACAGTATAGGAGCAACCTAAACTCCCATCAGTGATGGATGGGCTAAATACATCTTGGTACTCATAAAATGGAATATAAAACAGAATGAAATTGAAAAATGAATGTAACAATTAAAATAACAAAACAAAGACAACTAATAAGCCAAAAACTGAGATAAATATAATCATGAAAAATAGTCAATCCAAAAGAAGTAGAAAAAAGAAAAATGGCAAAAAAAGAGCAAATGGGACCAACAGAAGACAAATAACAAGATGCTAAATTTTAACCTCACCATATCAATAATCATATTAAATATAAATGGTCTATATGACTCAAGTAAAAGGCAGAGAGGCACACTGAATTAAAGAAAGCAACTTTCAACTATATGCTACCTACAAGAAACATACTTTAAAAATAAAGACAAAGTTAGTTAAAAGAAAAAGCATGGGATAACATATACTATGGTAAAGGTAATCAAAAGAAAGCTGGAGTAGCTATATTAATATCAACAAAATGGATTTCAGAGCAAAGAATATTATCAGTGACAGAAAGTTATTCCACGATGATCAGGAGTTAATTCATTATGAGAACACAACAATCCTAAATGTTTATGCATCTAATAACAAAATTTGAAAACACAAGATGCAAAAACTTCTAAAACTACAAGGAAAAATGAACAACCTGCAGTTATATTCAAGTATTTCAGTACCTTCTCTTAATAGATAGAATGAGTAGTAAATCAGCAAGAATATAGTATGTTTTATACTACTAATCAACTTGACCTGAATGATGTTTATAGAATACTCAAGCAAACACTAGGAAAATATACATTTTTCTCAAGTGCACACTGAACATTTAAAAATAAAGACAATATCCTGGCNGCCTCAACATAATTAAAAGAATTTAAGTCACATAAAGTTATGATCTTTGACTACATGATTCCAAATTTACTACATAGCTAAATTAATTAAGATAGTGTAGAAGATAGATGAATAGATCAATGGAACAGAATTAAGAAACCAGAAAGAGACCCAAACACACATATGACAACTGATTTTCTTTTCTTTTCCTCTTTAAAGTTTTATTGATTTATTTTGAGAGAGAGACAGAGAGAGAGCGAGCACAAGCAGGGGAGAGGCAGAGAGATAGAGACAGAGACAGAGACTCTGAAGCAGGCTCCAAGCTGCCAGAACAGAGCCCAACATGGGGCTCAAACTCATGAACTGTGAGATCATGATCTGAGCCAAAATCCAAAGTTGGACACTTAACTGACTGAGCCACCCAGGCACTCTGACAATGGATTTTTCAATAAATGTGCAAAGGTAATTCAGTTGACAAAAAATAGTTTTTAAATAAATAATGCTGAAAGAAATAATGCCAAATGATTAGATAGCCATGTGCAAAAAAAAGAACTTTGGTTCATACCTTAAATTAAATACAAAAATTAGTACGAAATTGATCATAGAACTAATCATACACTTAAAACTATAAAATTTCCACAAGATAATACAGGAGAAAAATTTTGTGACCTTAGATTAGATGAAGATTTCTTAGATATAGTACCAAAAGCACAATCCATTAAAGAAGAAAAAAGATAAATTAGACTGTCAAACTTCTCATAAAAGACACTGGTATGAAAATAAGAATAAAAATTTGTAAAACATATCTGATAATTTATATCTAAAACATATAAAGAACTTTCAAATCTCAATAATAAAAAAACAAAGTTCCTAATATCTCAGTAAATAAAATATTTTTCTTCCCTACGTTCTAGCTACTATGATACTAAGATGAATAAAACAGATAGAGACGGATTAAAAACAGAAAACAAAGCTCCCTACAGAAAACTGGTTAAAAGATTTATACAAACACTCTCCCAAAGAAGATATATGGATGTCAAATATTAGACATTACAGAAATGCTAGTTAAAACCACAGTTAAGATACCACTACCCAAGTATTAGAATGTGTGGAAAATTTTTTAATGGACAATTCAAATTACTGGTGAGAATGTAGATCAATTAGAACACTAATAGATAGCTGGTTAGAATGTAAAACTGTATAGCTACTTAGGAAAACAGGTTGGCAGTTTCTAATAAAGTTAAAAACGTATTTATCATACAACCCAAAAGTCCAATTCCTGGAAATTTACCCTAGAGAAGTTAAATCTTACCGTCACACAAAATCTGTAAGCATATGTTTATAGCATATTTATTCACACTCATCAAAAATGGAAACCATCCAAACACATTTCAAATGGTGAATGAATAAACAAACTGTGGTACATATATACTATAGATGACTACTCAGTAGTTAAAAAGAACTACGGACACACAACTGTATGGATGAGTTTCAAATGCATTATCCTAAGTGAAAGAAAGGCTCAAGAAGCTTCATACTGTATAATGCCATTTATATGACATTCTGGAAAAGGCAAAAATATCAGTTGTTCCCAGGACTATAAGTGGTAGGAAGGAATGACAACAAAGGAGCCTGAGGTAATTTTTTGCTCTGTATCATGATTGTAATGGTGGTTACATGACTGTATATACTTGTCAAAACTCATAGAATTATTCACAAAATTATTAATACAAATAAACCTCACAGAATCATACACTAGTAAATTTTATTCTTACATCATCCATAAACATGGCTTTAAAAAATGGTCACAGATAACTGGGGAAAAAATAAAAAGATTGAGCTGATTTTATGTTTAAGAAGTAAAATTATTTTATTTTAATAGAATATGACAAGGTTTAATAGGAAATCTGTTTTGGGTTGCCTGGGTGGCTCAGTTGGTTGGAACATTTGACTTTGGCTCAGGTTCATGGGTTTGAGCCCCGTACTGGGCTCTGTGCTGACAGCTCGGAGCCTGGAGCCTGCTTCAGAGTCTCTGTCTCCCTCTCTCTCTGCTCCTTCCCTGCTCATGGTCTGTCTCTCTCTCTCAAAAATAAACAAACACTAATAAAAAATAAAATAAAATAAAAGTAAGCTGGAGACTTTGACTGTCTAAGACAACTCTTAACTGGGTTTGCAGTCTAAACTCCCTCTTACCCCACAGCTTTGTAAACTTAATTTTTAATTACACAGGAAACCTAGAATATAGAATATACAACTCCACTATCTTAAAAAATGTTTTTTCCTTTACAGTACAGAAGAATTATTATTATTATTATTTGTATTAACAGTCAAATATAATTCATAAGTAACATTTAAACATCTGNGTTTATAAGGAAGACTGTACCATATTTTACTAATATTATTAGCATAGTCATGATGGCTGAGGATACTCATCATGAAAAGAGGTGATTCTAAGTAAAATTTTTAAAGAACTGTTCTCTTGAAAACACTAAAGAAACAGTGAGTTCTGCTTATGGAAATAGGGTGCATTAAATATGTCAGACTGATTCTCCTACTGAAAACAATGAAAAATGTTAGATAACGTTTTTTTCAATTCCAAAGCAACTTACAAGACACTAAAACCTAAGGAAAAGTGAGGTTCCAGATAAACAAGCAGAAAATTAAAGCCACTTTTTTTCTGGAGGGCATTTATAAATCTAAACAAATAGTAGCTTTAGTTTTAATGAACCTCACTAGGTCAAGGAAAAAGACATCAAGACCCAAGGGATCACACACAGGCTAAGGGCAAACCACAAGGAAATGCCTACCTACATCCTCAAGGGACTGCAAAGAAAGTTACTCTGGTTCTGAGAGAAACACAGTAAAATGGGGTAGGGAGAACCAATTTCTGTGTTATGACACAGGCTTTCTCACGTATTTACAGCAACAAATTACATCACAGGGGAAGCAACAAGACCTCAAGTGATAAATTTAGTTGACATTGGTCCC
>NW_027531920.1:710613-710957 GCF_008692635.1 Crocuta crocuta
TCATAACCTTTAAGATGTTTCCAAAAATAATTTTTCAAGAATCATGAGCAGTAAACATTAAAAAAAAAAAAATCAAGCACACTAGAAAGCAAGGCACCATAAGTGAGACTCAGCAGAAACAACAAATAGCAGACAGATTCCCAAAATGCAGACACCAGAATTATCAAAAACTGTC
Organism: Crocuta crocuta; assembly: GCF_008692635.1. Taxonomy (NCBI): domain Eukaryota; kingdom Metazoa; phylum Chordata; class Mammalia; order Carnivora; family Hyaenidae; genus Crocuta; species Crocuta crocuta. The sequence continues at coordinate 710,789 of NW_027531920.1, forward strand.
TATAAAACACATTTTCAAAGTTCAAAGAAATAAAAAGATATATATGTATTTGTGATATATATATAGATTGATATTCAATGGGTCATTCTGATACAATACAGTGGCTGTTTCCAGCTGATACCAATTCTGACTGATTATTGGCCATGCCATATTAATTGTTACATATCTT
>NW_027531920.1:711014-711189 GCF_008692635.1 Crocuta crocuta
TAGGAAACCTAAAACATAAAATATGACCTTGATGATTTGAAAAGAAGGAACTACTTGAAATGGAAAATAACCCAAGTGGAAACATAATGGATAGGTTTAATGGCAGATTAGAAACATGAGAAGGGAAAATTAATGAACTGAAAAATAAGACAAAGTAAATTAGTGAAAGTGCAGT
>NW_027531920.1:711225-711740 GCF_008692635.1 Crocuta crocuta
CACCCACATGCAAAAATAAAGGAAAAAAATGAATCAGAACACAGACCACAAACCTTCCAAAAATTAAGTCAAAATGGGTCATGAACCTAAATATAAAACCCCAATGAACAGAATTCTTAGAAAGTAACATAGGAGAAAATTGAAGTGATGTTTGATTTGGTAAAGGCTCTTTATTTTTTACTTATTTATTTATAAGATTTTTTAAAATTCCAGTTAGTTAACATATTATGTATTCACATGTGAACATTCAAAACTTCCATATAACACCTGGTATTCATCACAAGTGTACTCCTTTATAAAAAAATTTTTTTAATGTTTTATTTATTTCTGAGAGAGAGACAACATGAGCAGGGGAGGGTGAGAGAGAGANCTAAGCCACCCAGGCGCCCCTCATTTATTTATTTTTAAAAGAGCACAAGCAAGGGAGGGGCAGAGAGAGGGGACAGAGGATCCTAAGTGGGCTTAGTGCTGACAGGCTGACAGCAGTGAGCCCAATGTGGGGCTTGAACTCATGA
>NW_027531920.1:711887-730169 GCF_008692635.1 Crocuta crocuta
AACTGACAGATCTTGACCAGAGCTGACATCAGATGCTCAACCAACTGAGCCAACCAGGTGCCCCCTTTCCCCCAATTTTTAATTGAGTAGTTTGTTGATTTAGTGTTGAATTCTTTGTACATTTTGGACACCAATTTTTTATCAGATACATATTTTGCAAATATTTTCTCTCACAGTGTGGCTTCTGCTTTCATTCTCTTACAAGTGTCTTTCACAGATCAGAGGTTTATTATTTTAATGATGTCCAACCCACACTTTGTTCTTTCATGGATTGTGCTTTTGATGTTTGTTTTTACTTTTTATGTTTATTTATTATGAGAGAGAGGGAGAGGGAATGTGAATGCTCTCTCAAAAATTAATAAAAAAATAAATAAATTGGGGAAAAGACTTCAAAAAACACCTCACTAATGAAGAGATACAGATGGCAAATAAGCATAGAAACAGATGCTCGGGGCACCTGGGTGGTTCAGTTGGTTAAGGGGCCGACTTTGGCTCATGTCATGGTCTCGCGGTTCGTGGGTTCGAGCCCTGCGTCAGGCTCTGTGTGGACAGCTCGGAGCCTGGAGTCTGTATTGGATTCTGTGTGTGTGTCTCTCTCTCTGCTCCTCCCCTGCTCACACTCTGTCTCTCAAAAATAAATAAACGTTAAAATATTAGAAAAAAAAGAAAAAGATGCTCAACATTCTATATCACCAAGGAAATGCAAATTAGAATATCACTGTACAACTACTGAAATGGCTAAAATCTAAAACACTCACAAAACCTAATGCTGCTGAGAATGTGGAGAAACTGTAATTCTCATTCATTTCTGGTAAGAAAAAAATAGAGTAGAGTCATTTTGGAAGGTAGTTTGGTAGTTTCTTATAAAATTAGACATACTCTCACAATATGATTCAGCAACTATCTTTCTTAGCATTTACCCAAATGAGCTAAAAGCTAATGTCCGCACAAAAATCTGCACATTAATGGTTATAAAAATTTCACTCAAAAGGTGCAAACTTTAAAGCAACCAAAATATTCTTCAATAGGGCATAAAACTATAATAAAATTCAGAATACCCTAGTTCTGTAATGATAGTGTGTAAATCACTTTTATCTCTATTATAAAAGTTAAAAACAATAATATTAAAAATAATTATAGCTATAGAAATTTGTTAACAAATGAACAATGTAAAAGTATGTAAAGTGTGACATGAATAGCATAAATGTGGGGAGAGCAGAAGCGGAAGTGTAGATTTTCTTTATGCATTTGAAGATAGTAGTGCAGGGGTNCGCTCTGTCTTACTCTCTCTCTCAAAAATAAAAAATGTAAAAAAAAAAAAATTTATTTTTAAGAAGGTAAGTAGTTAACAGCTTAAAATAGACTATTACATCTAGAAGATGTTTTATGTAAACCATATGGTAGCCACAAAGAAAAAAGTCATAACACATAAAAGATAAATAAAAAGGAATTACAGCATACCACTACAAGAATAATTTTTAAAAAGACAGCTAGAGAAGGGCACCTGGGTGGCTCAGTCAGTTAAATGTCTGACTTCAGCTTGGATCATGGTTTCATAGTTGTGAGTTTGAGCCCCGCGTGGGGCTCTGTGCTGACAGCTTAGGGCCTGGCACCTGCTTGGGATTCTGTGTCTCCCTCTCTCTCTCTACCCCTCCTGTGCTTGCAGTCTGTCTCTCTCTCAAAAAATAAATAAGCATTAAAATTTTTTTAAAAAGACAGCAATAGAGGTGAAAAAATAAAGGAATTAAAAACTAAGAAAACAATTAACAAAATGGGAATAGTAGGTACTTACCTATCAAACTACTTTAAATATAAGTGGAATAAATTCTCCAATCAAAAACACAGAGTGGCTGAATGGATTTTTTTAAGTAAATTTTTAAATGTTTATTTATTTTTGAGAGAGACAGAGACAGAGCATGTGCAGGGAAGGGGCAGAGAGAGAGAGAGGGAGACACAAAATCTAAAACAGGCTCCAGGCTCTGAGCTGTCAGCATTGAGCCTGACACAGGGCTTGAACTCATGAGTCTTGAGATCATGGCCTGAGCCAAAGTCAGATGCTTAGCCAACTGAGCCATCCAGATGCCCCTGCATGGATTTTTAATAAAAACCAACCAACCAACCAACCAACCAACCAACCAACCAACCAACCAACAGTATGCTATACTAGAGGCTAACTTATCTTTAAAGATAGACAAAAACTGAAAGTACTGAAAAAGATATTACATGCAAATGGTGAGGAAAAGAGCAAAAGTGGCAGTAATTAGATTAAATAGCTTATTTAAAACTACTAACACCAAAGAAGGTCCCTATATAGTGATAAAGGAGTCAACTCATCAAGAGAATATTAACTGTAAATATATATACACTAAACATTAGAGCAACTAAATATTAAAAAAAAATTTTTTTTAATGTTTACTTATTTTTGAGAGAGAGAGAGAGAGAGGAGAGGGGTAGAGGGAAAGGGAGACATGGAATCCAAAGCAGACTCCAGGCTCCAAGCTGTCAGCACAGAGTCCAACAGGGGGCTTGAATCCATGAACTGAGAGATCATGACCTGAGCTGAAGTCAGACACTTAACTGATTGAGCCACCCAGGTGCCCCTAGAACAACTATATACTGAAAACTAATATTAACTGCAAAGATCACTAATCATCATGGAAATACAAATTCAAACCACAGTGAGATACTACTTCATACCTGTCAGAATGGCTAATTCAAATACACAAGAAATAACAAAGATATGGAGAAATAGGAACACTTATGCACTGTTGGTGGGAATGAAAACTGGTAGCACCACTGTGAAAATCATTATGGAGGTTCCTCAAAAAATTAAAACTGGAATTACCATATAATCCAGTTATTCTACTACTGAGCATTTACCCAAAAAAAGGGAAAACACTGATTTGAAAACATTACACCCCTATGTTTATTGTAGCATTATTTATACTATATTGCAGCATTATTTAAAATAGACAAAATACGGAAACAATCCAAATGTCCATTGATAGATGGATAAAAAAACACATAGTATATATACACTGTAGAATATTACTCAGCCATAAAAAAGAATGAACTCTTCAATTTTCAATAACATGGATGGAACTAGAGAGTCTAGAGGATATAATGTTAAGTGAAATAAGTCAGAGGAAGACAAATACCATATTTTACTCATATGTGTGATTTAAGAAACAAAACAAAGGGGAAAAAAGGGGATAGAAAATAGGAGACTCTAAATAAAGACAACAAACTGGTAGTTGCCAGAGGAAAGGTGGGTAGGGGATATGTGAGATAAAAGTGATTAAGAATACACATCTTTTTTTTAAGTCTATTTATTTATTTTGAGAGAAAGGGAGAAAAAGCATGTGTGCATGCACGAGTCGGGGTGGGGGGAGGTGCAGAGAGCTAGGGAGAGAGAGAATCCCAAGCAGACACGGGGCACAATCTCACAAACCATGAGATCATGACCTGCACCAAACCCAAGAGTTGGATGCTTAACTGACTGAACCACCCAGGCACCCCAAGAATATACTTATCTTGATGAGCACCTAGACATCTATACAATTGTTGAATCATTATATTGTACTCCTGAAATTAATATAACAATGTATGTTAATTATACTTGAATTTAACAAGCAATCAATCAATCAATTAAATGTTAACCAACTGAAGAGAGTAATAGACAGTAATTATAAACACTAGGGAACTTCAACACCCCACTTTCAACAATGAATAGATCATACAGACAGAAAATTAAATAGTGGGTCTGAATAACACTATAGACCAAATGGACCTTATAAATACTTAGAGAACATTCTATCCAACAGCATCAGAATACATATTTCTCTTAAGTACCCAAGGATCATTCTCCAGGATAGACCATATGTTGGGCTAGAAAGTGAGCCTTAACAAATTTAAGAAGACTGAAATTCTATCAAGTATCTTTTCAAAACACAATGGTAAAAAAACTAGAAATAAATGACTGAAAAATGAAAAATTCACAAATACATAGAGATTAAACAACACATTTCTGAACCACCAATGGGTCAAAAAAGAACTCAAAGGAAATCAGAAAGTATTTTGAGACAAAGGAAAATGGGAACACAGCATACTGAACCTTATGGGATGCATCAAAAGCAGTTCTAAGCCAAAAGTTATTTTGATAAACACATTAAAAAAAACTCAAACAATCTAACTTTACAACTAAAGGAATTAGATAAAGAAGAAAACAGTAAGCCCAGATTTAGCAGAAGAAAGGAAATAATAAAGAGTACAGCAGAAATAAATGAAATAGAAATGAGACAATAGAAAAAAATGACACTAAAAGTTGAATTTTTGAAAAGATAAAACTGACAAAGTGTTATCTAGACTAAGTAAGACAAAAGAGTGGACTCAAGCAAAATAACAAATAAAGCTAACATGAAAACTGACACCACAGAAATACAAATCATCATAAATTATTGCTATGAATAATTATATACCAACAAATTGAAAAACCTAAAAAAATGGATAAATACTTGAAATATGCAACTTATATAGATTGAATCAGGTTGAAACAGAAAATCTGAACAGACCAATAACAGGTAAGATTTAATAAAAATCTTCAAAATCTAGTGCATATGAAACCTTCACCAGGATACATCACATGATAGCCCACAAAAAAAGTCTTAATAAATTTAAGAATATTGAAATCATGTCAAGCATTTTTTTTCAACACTAAGAAACTGAAATCAATTACAAGATAAAATCTAGAGTGGCTTAGTCAGTTAAGTGTCCGACTTCGCTCAGATTATGATCTCACAGTTCGTGAGTTCGAGTCCCACCATCAGACTCTGCACACAGCTCAGAGCCTGAAACCTGTTGCAGATTCTGTGTCTCCCTTTCTCTCTACCTTCCCCTGCTTTCATTCTGTCTCTCTCTCTCAAAAATACACATTAAATTTTTTTTAAAAAAAAGATAAAATTGGGGCACCTGGTGGGTCAGTTGGTTAAGTGTCTGACTTTGGCTTAGGTCATGATCTTGCCATTCCCGAGTTCGAGCCCCACATCAGACTCTGTGCTAACAGCTCAGAGCCTAGAGCCTTTTTTAGATTCTCTGTCTCTGTCTCTCTCTCTCTCTCTGTCCCTACCCAACTCATGCTGTGTCTCACTCTCTTAAAAATAAGTAAACATTATATCACCTTTTTAAAAAACTGCAATCTGAATCTCTCTCAAAAAGAAAAGATAAAATCTGGAGAAGAAACAGGCACATGGATGCTTAACGACATGATACTGAACACACAGGTCAATCAATAACTCAAATAAGAAATCAAGACATACATGGAGACAAATAAAAAAGAAAACAGAAGGATGCAAACTCTGTGGAATGCAGCAAAGTAAATTCTAGGAGAGAATCTGATAGGGATACAGGCTTCTCTAAAGAAATAGGAAAAATCTCAAACAAACTAACCTTATACCTAAAATATCAAAATAAGAAAAAACAAGCTTAAAACTAGTAGAATGAAGGAAATAATAAAGATTAAAGCAAAAATAAGTGAAATAATCTTAAAAAACAGAAAAGATCAATGAAACCAAGAGCCAGTTCTTTGAAGAGATAAACAAAATTGATAAACCTTTAGCCAGACTTATCAGGGAAAAAAGAGATGACTGAAATAAAATCAGAAATGAAGGAGGAGAAATAAAACCTGACACCATAGAAATACAAGGGATTCTAAAAGATTATAAGAAATTATAGAACAAATTGGCCAAACTAAAATAAATGGATAAATTCCTAGAATTATATAAGCTATCACAACGGAAATAGGAAGAAATAGAAAACTTGAACAGACTGATAACCATCAAAGAAACTGAATCAGTAACCAAAAATCTCCCCAACAAACAAAAGTCCAGGGCTAGATGGTTTCTTTTGAAACTATTCAAAAAAAAAAAAAAAAGAAATGGAAGAAAAACTTCCAAATTCATTCTACGAAGCCAGCATTATCCTCATTTCAAAGCAAGGGGGAAAAAAAAAACTCCACTGGAAAAAAGAACTACAGGCCAAGATCCCTGAAGAACATGGATGTAAAAATTCTCAACAAAATACTAACAAACTTAATCCAAAAGCACATTAAAAGATCCATTCACCACGCTCAACTAGAATTTATTCCTGAACTGTAAGGGTGGTTCATTATTCATAAGCCAATCAATATGATACACCACATTAATAAAAGAAAGGATGAAAACCATATGATCATCTCAAAAGATGCAGAAAAAGCATTTGACAGATACAGCATCCATTTTTGATTAAAAAAAATCTTCAACAAAGTAGAGATAGAGAAAAAAATACCTCAACATAATNCAAAAAAACCACAGCTAATATAATCCTCAATGGAGAAAAACTGAGAGCTTTTCCTCTATGGTCAAGAACAAGACAGGAATATCCAATCTCACCACTGTTACTTACCATAGTCCTAGAAGTCCTAGCTTCAGCAGTCCAACAACAAAAAGAAGTAAAAAGTATCCAAGGGCACCTAGGTGGCTCAATCTGTTAAGCGTCCTATTTCAGCTCAAGCTATGATCTCATAGACTGTGAGTTCGAGCCCTGCATCAGGCTCTGACAGCTCAGAGCCTGGAGCCTGTTTCAGATTCTGTGTCTCCCTCTCTCTCTGCCCCTCCCCTGGCTCGCACTCTGTGTCTCTCTCAAAATAAAAATAAAAACATTTAAAAAAATTTTTAAAGGAGAAAAAAAGCCTCCAAAGTATTGGCAAGGAAGTCAAACTTTCACTATGTGCAGACAACACAATATTCTATGTAGAAAACATGAAAGATTCTACCAAAAATTTGCTAGAACTGACACACAATTTCAGTAAAGTTGCCAGATACAAAATCAACATACAGAAATCTGTTGTATTTCTATACACTAAAAATGAAGAAGCAGAAAGATAAATCAAAGACTAGATCCCATTTACTATTACACCAAAAATCATAAGATACCTAGTAATAAATCTAACCAAAAAAAGTAGAAGACTTATATTCTGAAAGCTATGGAACACTGATGGAATACATTAGTCCATCAGTAATGACACAAAGAAATGGAAAGGCATTCATGTTTATTGGAAGAACATATATTGTTAAAATGTATGTATCACCCAAAACAGTCTACATATTTAATGCAATCCCTTTTAAAATACCACCAGTATTTTTCACAAAGGTAGAACAATTCTAAAATTTGTATGGAATCACAAAAGACTCCAAATAGCCAAAGAAGCCTTGAAAAACAAAAGAAAAGCTTGGAGGTATCACAATTCCAGATTTCAAGTTATATTACAAAGCTGAAGTTATCAAGACAGTATGGTACTGGCACAAAATAGACCAGTGAATAGAATAGAAAAGCCAGAAATGAACCCACAACTAAACTAATCTTTAACAAAACAGGAAAGAATATCCAATGGAAAAACGACAGTCTCTTTAACAAATGGGTGTTGGGAAAACTGGACAGCAACATGTAAAAGGATGAAACTAGATCACTTCTTACAACATCTTAAAAATAAATTCAAAATGAATTAAAGACCTAAATGTGAGACCTGAAACCATAAAAATCCTAGAGGAGAATACAGTAAGTAACCTCTTTCTAGACATGCACCTAGTGCAAGGTAAAGAAAAGGAAAAATAATCCTATTGGGACTACATCAAAATAAAAATCTTCTGCACAGTGAAGGAAACAATCAACAGAACTAAAAGGCAACCTATGGAAAGGGAGAAGATATTTGCAAATGACATAGCTGATAAAGGGTTAGTAGCTAAAATATACAAAGAATTTATAAAACTTAACACCACTAAAACAAATAATCCAATTAAAAAAAACGGGAAGACACGAATAGACATGTTTCCAAAAAAGACACCCAGATGGTCAACAGACACATGAAAAGATGCTCAACATCATTCATCATCAGGGAAATACAAATCAACACCAAAATGAGATAGAACCTCATACCTGTGGGAATGGCTAAAATTAGCAACATGGGAAACAACAGATGTTGGCAAGGATGTAGAGAAAGGGGAAATCTCTTACACTGTTGGTGGGAATGCACACTGGTGTAGCCACTGTGGGAAATAGTATGGAGGTTCCTCAAAAAGTTAAAACTAGGGGTGCCTGGGTGGCTCAGTCGGTTAAGCGTCCGACTTTGGCTCAGGTCATGATCTCATGGTTCATGGATTGAGTACCATGTTGGGCTCTGTGCTGGCGGCTAGCTCAGAGCCTGGAGCCTGTTTCAGATTCTGTGTCTCCCTCTCCCTCTGACCCTCCCCTGCTCACGTTCTCTCTCTCAGGAAAAAAAAAAAAGTTAAAAATAGAACTACCCAGGGCACCTAGGCGGCTCAGTCGGTTAAGCATCTGACTTTGGCTCAGGTCATGATCTCACAATTCATGAATTCAAGCCCTGCATCGGGCTTTCTGATGTCAGTGGGGAGCCCACTTCGAATCCTCTGTCTCCCTCTCTCTCTAGCTCTCCCCCATGCTCTCTCTCTCACTCTCTCTCAAAAATAAACATTAAAAAAAATAGAACTACCCTACAATACAGCAATTGCACAACTAGGTATCTGCCCAAACGGTCCAAAAATACTGATTCAGTGGGGGACATGCACCCCAATGTTTATAGCAGCCTTATCAACAACAGCCAAACTATGCAAAGAGCCCAAATGTCCACTGACTGATGGATGAATAAAGAAGATGTGGTGTATATATACTACAGAATATTACTCAGCCATCAAGAAGAATGAAATCTTGCCATTTGCAACAACGTGGATGGAGTGCTATAGTGTATTATCCTAAGTGAAATAACTCTGAGAAAGACAAATAACACATGATTTCACTCATATGTGGAGTTTAAGAAACAAAACATGAACAAAGAGGAAAAAAGAGAGGGAAGGAAACCTTAAGAGACTCTTAACTATAGAGAACAAACAGGGTTAATGGAGGGAGGTAAGTGGGGGATGAGCTAAATGGGTGATGAGTATTAAGGAGGGCACTTGTTCTGTGGGGCATTGTGTGTTTTATGTAAGTAATGAATCACTAAATTCTATTTCTAAAACCAATATTATACTCTATGTTAACTAACTAGAGTTTAAATAAAAGTTTGAAACAAAAAGGGAAATTATAATGTTCAAACAACCAAAGAATGGAAATATAATTTTTAGTTTATTAAAATTAGTCAATGCTAAGACCAAAAACAATACAGTAAGATACCACGTCATGCCAGTCACAATGCCTAAAATCAACAACATAAGAAACAATAGGTGCTGGACAGGGTGTGTAGAAAGGGGAACCTTCTTGTGCTGTTGGTGGAAATGCAAACATGTGCAGGCATTCTGGAAAACAGCATGGAGGTTCTTAAATAAGTTGAAAATAGAACTGTCCTATGATCCAGCAATTAAACTACTAAGTATTTACCCAAAGGATACAAAAATATGGATTCAAAAGGATACATGCACCCCAATGTTTATAGCACCCTTATCTATAATAGCCAAATTATGGAAAGAACCCAAATGTCCATCAACTGATGAATGGATAAAGATGTGGTAGTGTGTGTGTGTGTGTGTAAATATAATGAAATATTACTCAGCCATCAAAAAGAATGAAATCTTGGGGCACTTGGGTGGCTCAGCCAGTTAAGAGTGACTCTTGATTTTGGCTCAGGTCATGATCTCACAGTTCATGAGATTGAGCCCCGCATTCGGCTCCGTACTGAGCGTGGAGCCTGCTTGGGAATTCTCTCTCTCTGACCCTCTCCTGGCTCTCTCTCTCTCTCTCAAAATCAGTAAATAAACTTTAAAAAGAATGAAATCTTTGCAACAACATGAATGATGATAAGAGAGTGTTATACTAAATGAAGGAAGTCACAGAAAGACAAATACTATATGATTTTACTCATATGTAGAATTTAAGAAACAAAACAAATGAGCAAAGGGAAAAAAAAGAGAGGGAAGAAAACCAAAAAACAGACTCTTAACTATGGAGAACACACTGATGGTTACCAAGAGGGGAGGTGGGTGGGAGATGGGTCAAATAGGTGATGGGGATTAAGGGATGTATTTGTGATGAGCACTGGGTGTGGTATGGAAGTGTTGAATCACTATATTATACACCTGAAACTAATATTACAGTGCACATTAACTAATTAGAATTTAAATAAAATCAAGAAATACAGCATAGTACTGGCACATAAACAGAAACATAGGTCAATAGAACAGAATACAACACCCAAAATTGAACCCACACCTATATGGTTAATTAATCTATGACAAAGGAGGTAAGAATATACAATGGGGAAAACACATTCCCTTCAAAAAATGATGCTGTGAAAGCTAGACAGCTACATGCAAAACAATGAATGAAACTGGACCACCTTCATATACTATATACAAAAATAAAATAGAAATAGATTAAAGACCTACATGTGAGACCTGAAATCATAAAACTCCTAAAAGAAAACACAGGCAGTAATCTCTTGGACATTAGCCTTCACAACATATTATGGATCTGTTTCCTCGGGCAAGGGAGACAAAAGCAAACAAACTATTGGGACTACACCAAAATAAAAAGCTTCTGCACAGTAAAAGAAACAATCAACAAAACTAAAAGGCAAACCTATGTAATGGGAGAAGACATTTGTAAATGTCATATCCAATAAAGGGTTAGAATCCAAAACATATAAAGAACTTATATATAGCTCAACACCAAAAACACAAACAATCCAATTTTTACTTGAGGGTGTTATGCTGAGCGAAATAAGTCAGGCAGAGAAGGACAGCTACCATATGTCTGCATGTATAGGAGGATTAGGAGGAACTTAACGGAGGACCATGGGAGAGAAGAAGGGGGGAAATAGGTGGGGGAGAGGGAGGGAGGCAAACCATGAGAGACACTTGAATATTGAGAACAAACTGAGAACTGATGGGTATGGGGGAGAGGGGAAGGGGGGTGATGGGCATGGAGGAGGGCACTTGTGGGGATGAGCACTGTGTGTTATATGGAAACCAACTTGACAATAAACTATTTTTAAAAAATGGGCAGAAAACCTGAATAAACATTCTTCCAAAGAAGTACAAATGGCCAACAGACACATGAAAAGATAACTCAAAGTCACTAATTGTCAGGGAAATGAAATCAAAACCACAATGAGATTAGCACCTTGCATCTATTAGAATGGCTGGTATTAAAAAGACAAGAATGAACAAGTTTTGGCAAGGATGTGGAGGAAAGGGAACCCTCCTGCACTATTTATGGGAATGTTAATCATTATAGTCCCCATGGAAAACAGTACAGAGGCTCATCAAAAAAATAAAAAACAGTAAAACTATTTTTATAGCAAAAATATATGATCCAGTAGTTCCACTGCTGGGTATTACCTAAATAAAACAAAAACACTAATTCAAAAAGGTATATGTACTCTTACATTTACTGCAGCATTATTTACAATATCTAATATACAGAAGCAACCCAAGTGCTCACTGACAGATGAATGGATGAAGTCGTATATATATACAATGGAATATTACTCAATCATAAAAAAGAATGTGGTCTTGCCATCTGCAACAACATGGATGGATCTAAAGGGTATTATACTAGAAGGTAAGTCAATTAGAGAAAGACAAATACTATATGATTTCATTTATATGTGAAATCTATAAAACAAACAAAAACGACAAATACTGAGAAGCAACTGGTGGCTGCCAAAGTGGAAGATGGAGGGGATGTGCAAAATAGATAAATGTGATTAAGAGGTACAAAGTTCCAGTTATAAAATAAGTCATGGTGATGAAAAGTATAGCATAGGGAATATGGTCATCAATGCTGTAATAATGTATGGTGACAGATGGTGTCTACACTTATAATGGTCAGCACTGAGTAATTACAGAACTGTTGAATGAATGTGTTGTACACCAGAAGCTAATATAACACTGTATGTTAATTATACTTCAATCATAAAAGGTCAAAACAATAACATGGGGCGCCTGGGTGTCTCAGTCAGTTAAGTGTCTGACTTTGGCTCAGGTCATGATCTCGCAGAACGTGNTGACAAAAAGAAATATGAGCGTAATAAGTACAGTCAATAATGCCATAAGAACATAGGAAACATTTTAAAATTTAAAAGGAGGAAATTTTTAAAGTTAAATAGAATGGAAGACTTTATATATTCTATCACAAGAAAAGATAAACATGAAAAAAAGAAGACAACCAAAGTGATCCACAGATTCAATGCAATCCCTATGAAAATCTCACTGCCATGTGTTTTGTTTTGTGTAGAAATAGAAAAACTCATCCTAACATTCGTATGTAGTCTTAAGGGACTCTGAGTAGCCAAAAAAATCTTGGAAAAAAACAAACTTGAAAGACTCACACTTCCTAACTTCAAAACTTAATACAAAGCTACAGTAAGCAAAACAGTGTGGTACTTGCATTAAGAACAGACATATAGGTCAATGAATTAGAATAAAAAGCCAGATATAACCCCTCACATATGCTCAAATGATTTTTTATCAGACTGCTAAGACCATTCAATGGAAGGACAGTGTTTTCAACATATCATGCTGGGAAAATAGGATATTCACATGGAAATGAATGAAGTCAGATCTTTACTATACCCCATATATAAAAAGTAACTTAAAATGGATCAAAGACTTACATATAAAAGCTAAAATTATAAGTCTTAGAAGACATCATAAGAGGAAATCATGACATTGGAATTGGTGGTGATTTCCTGGATATGACACTAAACTAAAAAACAGATACTTGGACTTCATCAAAGTTACAAAATGTTTGTGCTTCAAAGGACACTACTCAAGAAAAGAAAGTGACAATCCACAGAATGGGAGACAATATTTACAAATCATATCTTGATAATAAATTAATATCCAGAATACATAAAGAGCTCCTGAGGCGCCTGGGTGGGTTGGGTGTCCGACTTTGGCTCAGGTCATGATCTCATGGTTCATGGGCTCGAGCCCTGCATCGGGCTCTGTGCTGATAAGCAGCTTAGAGCCTGAAGCCTGCTTCCGATTCTGTGTCTCCCTCTCCCTCTGACCGTCCCCTGCTCACACTGCCTCTCTCAATCTCTCTCAGAAATAAAAACATTTTAAAAAATTAAAAAAATAAAAAGAGCTCCTAAAACTCAGCAACTAAAAAATAAACAACCCAATTAAAAAGTAGGCAGAAAGACTTGGAATTTTTCCAAAGATTATATACAAATGGCCAATAAGTACATGAAAAGATGCTCAACATCAGTGCTCATTTAGGGAAATGCAAATCAAAATACAAGAGATCGCTTTATACCCATTAGGATGGCTATTATCAAAAAACTAGAAATTGATCAGGATGTGGAGAAATTGGGACACTTCTGCTTTCTGGTGAGAATGTAAAATGACACAGCCATCATGTAAAATAGCGGCTATTCTTCAAAATGTTAAACATAGAATTACCATATAATCCTGCGATTCTACTACTAAGTATATATAAAAAAAACTGAATGCAGGGACTCAGATACTTGTATACCTACAAGTTCATAGAAATTTTATTCATAAAAGCTAAAAGGTGGAAGCAACTGAGGCACCTGGGTGGCTCAGTCGGTTAAGTGTCCAACTTCACCTCGGGTTATGAACTCACGGTCCATGGGTTTGAGCCCCACATCAGGCTCTGTGCTTGACAGTCTGAAGTATGCTTCATATTCTGTGTCCCCTTCTTTCTCTGCCCCTCCCCCACTCACAATCCATCTGTCTGTCTCTCTATCTCTCTCTCTCAAAAATAAACATTTAAAAAAAAAAAGGTGGAAGCAACCCAAGGGTTCATCAACACATGAATGGACAGACAAAAGGTGGTATATACATACAGTGGAATGTTAATGAGTCTTAAAAAGTTAGGGGATTCTGATACATTCTACAATACAGATGAACCTTGAGGACATTACACTGTGTGATATAAGCCAGTTAAAAAAAGAACAAATATTGTATGATTCCACTTACATGAGGTAGCTGAAGTAGTCAAAACCATAGAAACATAACACATAATTGTGGTTGCCAAGGGTTAGGCGGTGAAGGAATCAAGGAGTTATTGTTTAATGGGCACAGAGTTTCAGTTTTGCATGATAAAAATAGTTTTGGATGTAGAATATTGTGTATGTACTTAATGCCACAGAACTGTACACTTAAAATGGTTTAGATGGTACATTTTACCATAATTTTAAAAATCAATTATATTCCTATATGTTAGTAATGAACAATTGGAAATTGACATATAAAGCAAGACCATTTGTTGTATCATCAAAAACATGGATTCTCTGGGATAAAGTTAGCAAAATATGAGCAAGATTCTTATGCGGGAAACTATAAGACGATGAAAATAATTAAAGAAGACCTAAATAAATAGAATGCTATGCTGTGTTAATGGATTTGAATACAATTCTGTTAAGATACTGTTTCTTAAACTGACCTAAAGATTCAATGCAATCCCAATAAAAATCCCACCAGACATTTTTGTAGTAATTAATAAGCTGATTTTAAAATTTGTGTGGCAATATAAAGAATTTAGTCAAAAGATTCTAAAAAAGAACCAAGCTGATGACTTACCAGCTGGATTTTAAGACTTACTAGAATACAACAATAATCAAGACAGTGAGGTATTAGCATAAGGATATATACAAAAAAATCTATGGAATCAACAGAACAGAGTACAGAAGCAGATCCCAATATTTATAATCACCTGATATCTGACCAAGGTGCCAAGATAATTCGATTGAGTAAGGACAGTCTTTCAATACTGGTACTAAAAGAACATAAGATCCATATGGGGGGAAAATGAACCTTTATCTTTATCTCTGTGTCTCTCTTCTTTACATGCACACACACAAATACACACACACACACACACACACACACACACACAGATTGACTCAAAATGGATCATAGGTCTAAAAACAGCTAAAACTTGGAGCACCTGGGTGGCTCAGTTGGTTAAGCTTCCAACTTTGGTTCAGGTCATGATCTCATGGTTCGTGGGTTCGAGCCCCACATCGGGCTCTGTGCTGACAGCTCAGAGCCTGGACGCTGTTTCAGATTCTGTGTCTCCCTCTCTCTCTCTGCCCCTTCCCCACTCATGCTCTTTCTCTCTCTGTCTCAAAAATAAATGAACTATAATTAAATAATAAAATAAAATAAAAACAGCTAAAACTATAAAATGCCTATAAGAAAGCATTGAAGAAATGTACAGCCAACCTTAATAGGATTGCTATAGTAAAACATATCAAAAGTGAAGAAAAAAGCAAGCATAGAAGAAAAATATTTTCATCTTGGGGCAAGCAAAGATTTCTAAGGACACAATAAAGAAACCATAACTGAAAAATGTAAATTTGACTTTAAAACAAACCTACAACACACCTACTAGAATTACTGAAATTAAAAGGTTGAAAATACCATCTTTGATCCACTGGCACCTTCATCCACTGATGACAGGAATGTAAAATGATACACACCTCCTTTGGAAAACACTTTGGTGGTTTCTTATAAACTTAAAAATACTGTTACCATATAATTCAGCAATTCCACTTCTGGATACTTCCCCAGAGAAATCAAAACAAATATCTATACAGAGACTTCTACCTTGAATGTTCATAGCAGCATTATTCATAATAGCCTCAAACTGGAAACAACCAAAATGTCCATCAATAGATGAATAGATAAACAAATTGCAGTATATCCATGGAATACTACTCAGGAATAATAAGGAATAATCTACTGATATATGTAACAACATGAGTGATTCTCTAAAACATTATGCCGACTGAACGAAGCTAGACCAAAAAAGAAGCACATACTGTATGATTACATGTATATGAAACTCTATAAATCTAGATAAATCTATAAATAAATCTAATCAATAGTGATGGATAGTATATTAGTCACTGCCTGGGGCCGAGAGTGTAGACAGGGACTGACTTGAAGAAGCACAAAGGAATCTTTTGAGGTAGTGAAAATACTGCATAACTAGATTGAGGTAGTGGGTACACTGGGTAGTTTTTAGTGTAAATTATACTTCAATAAATTCAATTTTTCAAGTAAATTAATAATGATTTGTAAGGGTCCCTTTGGTTCTAAAACTTCAATTATCTTTGAACTCATTAACTCCAAAAAGACTTCTTTGCCTACTACAGATTTTACCAGATTATAGTATCTTAGACCGATATGGTTGGAAGAGACCTCAAAATTCTCTTAGTCAAAAAAAATTCTTCTGATACTTGAATCTTCTTTATAACATTCACACCAAGTAGGCAGTCATTCAGTCTCTGCTTAAATACCTTCAGGGAGAGGGAATTTACTATATTTTAAGAAAATCCATTTCAGTTTTGGACAAGTCTACTCATTAGACAGAGTTTCCTTATGATGACCTGAAGTCTTACTCCCTGTATGTCTCACCTGTGAAAATATGCATGGAATAAATATAATTCTTTTGATCCTTGACAGTCATTCAAATACTAGGAGGAAGCTATTGTGTTTCTTCTAAATCTTACATTTTCCAAATTTAAAATCCTTATCTACTCTGGCGCGCCTGGGTGGCTCAGTCGGTTAAGCGTCCAACTTTGACTCAAGTCATGATCTCATGGTTCATGAGTTCGAGCCCTGCATCGGGTTCTGTGCTGGCAGCTCAGAGCCTGGAGCCTGTTTCGGATTCCGTGTTTCCCTCTCTCTCTGCCCCTCCCCGCTCATGCTCTGTCTCTCACTGTCTCAGAAATAAATAAACTATAAAATTTTTTTTTTAATCCTTATCTACTTTAACCATTCTTCAAATAAGATGGCTTGAGTGATCTCACCATCCTGAGTGCCTACCCCTTGACACTTCAGTTTGTCAAAATCATCCTTCAAAAGTGTTACCCCCTAGTCAATACGGTAGGTATGCTATAACCAGAGCAGAACACAGGGTGATTACCACTCCTTCACATTTCTATTGATACAACTTAATTTGAATTAATGTTCTTAGAATTATTGGTTTATATCAAGCTTACAGTCAACTAAAAACAACAAATCTTTTACATGTAATACTGTTTAGTGACATTTCATTTATTCTGTTCTTGTACAATGATTTTGGGGGATCCAAGTATGGCATATTTTGTTAGTCCCATAACTGGGTCTGCATCCTGTTCAAACAGGCTCATGATTTCAGCCTACTGAGGTCTGATTATTTATCTGAGTATGTGTTCTAACATATTAATTACACTTTTCATCTTTACGTCATATGTAGGTTCAGTCAGTATTCACAAAGCCTCATCTACATAGTCTGGTTCTAAATTCATATGATATATACATACCACACTATTTGATATTTGACTGTATACTTCTATTACTTTGTAATTATGTTGTACATGTCAACTTTGTTTTTAGAGTAATATTTTAAGCTGATCTATAGAAAGGATCCTGTATTCTACCTTTTCTATAATAATAGGCACAAATTAGGCATTCAATGAATGTTTGTTGACTTGAAACCTCAATTACAGTATTTTTATGGTATAACTGTATCAAGAATGAGCTACAATTAACCTTGGTCTCATTTTTACTGAAGTGTTTTCTTTTATATTCATACAGATACATTTGTGGGAACGGCTATACCTGCCAAAGCATCACAAAATCAGACAAGCTATTATAATAGAAACAAGGGCCACAGTGCCACCTAGTGAACGTTACTAGTTTATTTCTTCTGATCACAAGGTCATTTTCAGTCCTACAATGGAAAGGCATGATTTTTAGAACTCTATATAGTAAATATAACCAATGTAAAACCAACACATGAGACATGGTTGTTTTCACTCTAGGTTATATAAATATTCTACAAAAAGTCTTATCTTGTAACTTGTAAGTCTTATAGCCACATTGTATTTTGAGATTGTGCTGTAATTTCATCAATCTATAGTAGTACTAATGATATTTCATGTAGCTAAATTGCAGTTGTAAACTGAGGATGAGATTTCTACACTGAGTTAAAGAATGATCATNAAAAATAATATAATAAAATTAAGATACTGGACTTAAGGTACTATAAACTCCCCAAAGGCAGAGTTGATACCTATGAAACTACATAGTTTAATATTGTCTCAAACAAAGTACTGGAGATACTCAATGGATAATGGCAATGAAAAATATACATTTAGGGGCACCTGGGTGGCTTAGTCGGTTAAGCATCCGACTTTCACTTAGGTCATGATCTCGTGGTTCGTGGGTTCGAGCCCCGCATCGGGCTCTGTGCTGACTGCCAGCTCAGAGCCTGGAG
>NW_027531920.1:730337-736853 GCF_008692635.1 Crocuta crocuta
TCTCTGACCCTCCCCTGCTCACACTGTCTCTCTCTCTCTCTCTCCTAGAAATAAAAATATTTAAAAAAAAATTATCAAAAAAAAAAGAAAAATATACATTTATATGACTTAAAATACAAACCAAAGAAATAACCTATATTTAGAACTGTTCTCTCAAAAGGATGTTGCTAAATGTATGAACTATGAAATTGCAACATAATCTACCAAGAGTTTAGAGGAATATATTCTCCGACACCTTTGACTCACCCAAATTAACTCCTGAAATATGATTTAGTATTTCATTTTAAAGAAAAATAAAACAGGGACGCCTGGGTGGCTTAGTCGGTTAAGCGTCCGACTTTCACTTAGGTCATGATCTCGCGGTTTGTGGGTTCGANGAAATAAATAAAACATTTTAAAAAAATAAAATAAAATAAAGAAAAATAAAACAAAATGTGTTTCCCTCCTCTCAAAGGAAAATGCGCTATAGAAAGCAATAATGGGGCTCTTTTTCGTGGTGCCTCAGAGGCGGTAGACAGCCTCAAGATGAAGCTGAACATCTCTTTCCCAGCTACTGGCTGCCAGAAACTCACTGAAGTGGATGATGAACGCAAACTTCGTACCTTTTATGAGAAGCGAATGGCCACAGAAGTTGCTACTGATGCTTTAGGGGAAGAATGGAAGGGTTACGTGGTCTGAATCAGCGGTGACAATGACAAACAAGGCTTCCCCATGAGGCAGGGTGTCTTGACCCATGGCCGTGTCTGCCTACTGTTGAATAAGGGGCACTCCTGCTACCGACCATGGAGGACTGGAGAAACAAAGCGCAAATCTGTCCGGGGTTGCATTGTGGATGCCAATCTCCGTGTTCTCAACTTGGTCATCATGAAAAAAGGGGAGAAGGATATTCCTGGACTCACTGATACTACTGTGCCTCATCGCCTGGGGCCAAAAGAGCTAGCAAAATCTGCAAGCTTTTCAATCTCTCAAAGGAAGATGATGTCTGCCAGTATGTTGTGAGAAAGCCCCTAAACAAAGAAGGTAAGAAACCTTGAACCAAAGCACCCAAGATTCAGCATCTTGTCACTCCACGTGTCCTCCAACACAAACGTTGGGGCACTGCTTTGAACAAGCAGCACACAAAGAAAAGGAAGAGGCTGCAGAATATGCTAAGCTTTTGGCCAAGAATATGAAGGAGGCCAAAGAAAAATGCCAAGAACAGATTGCCAAGAGATGGACGCTGTCTTCTCTGAGAGCTTCTACCTCAATACCTCAAAGTCTGACTCCAGTCAAAAATGAGACTGTTTTAAGAGGAATAAATAAGATGAGACATCAAAAAACAAAAACAAAAACAAAAAAAAACAAAGAAAAGAAAGCAATAATGGGGTGATTTCTAAAGTAATACAATCTCCTTCAGTTCTGATAATCAAGCATAGATCTTGATCACTTTTAGTTTCCAATTATCCACAGTAGCAAAGACAGAAATAGCATGAACAAGAGCAATACTTTCATCACAAGAAATTGACAGGTATTTATTGAGTCTCTATGACTATTCTTAATATAATGAGTGTTCACTATGCATTAGGCTCTATGCTAGCTATTAGGAAAAATTAAGGTAAGATATAGTCCCTGCCTCAAGGAGATGGCAATCTAATAGGGGACGAATTCAGGTATATAAATGACTAGAATACAAGGCAGAACATAAGTATCTAGGTATAAACAGAAGTGTTACAAAGTTTTACTGGAAGAGCAAGACTCAGAAATTTCCTTATAAAGCTAAGACTGTCATTAGGACCTAGGCTCTGAAAAGGGAAATTTCATAATGTAGGGATGCAGGGAAGAGGTATTTTGCAATGGTGAAGCATGGAAAAGGGTACAGGGTTAGAAAAGCATAGATCATGGTTAGGAAGCTACAAATCATCCAATTCAGGCTAAACACAGTATACATGTAATGGAAATAAAACATGATTGTGTTATTTATAGATTCTGGAGGACATCAGCACTAAGGAATTTGGTCTTTATTTCTAGGGAGCCACTGAAGACTACTGAATGGCTCCCTGTAATTGGTTAAAAGATTATTCTAATAGTCACAGAGGTGATGAAAGCTTGCATTAGAGTAGTGAGGTAAAAATGGAAGAGGAGACAGCTGGCAAAAACACTGCAGAGGTAGAACTGATCAGACGTGGCACGTGATGAATAGAGAGAAGGAATCCATGAATCTAAAATTTCAGTCTTAGATGATAGCTGGATATACTCAAAGAAAGTAGAAAAGTGAATGTGGGTTATGAGAGCGATCAGGGCTAGACATATAGATTTGGGAATGAAGAGTTGAAGCTAAGACGGATTACTGAGAGTAGAGTGTACAGAAGAAAACAGAAGAGAACAGAGAATAAATTCATTCAACAAATGTTTATTGAAAACTTATCATGTACCATGCATAGTTGTGGGTGTTAGGGATAAAATAGTGAACAGGATAAACATAATACTTGCCCTCATCCAATATTTATTTGGTGAAAAGAGCCAATAACAGAAATAGAGAAGGAATAGTCAGAATAATAAATAGGATTAAGAGAAGATGTCATAGATGCCAAAGAGAAAGTTTCCAGGAAGATGAAGAGGTTGACACTATTATATTGTTTTGTGCTAGAGAGATCAGAGGACAAGGACTGACAAAAGATTAGACTTGATCATTAAAAGGTCACTAGTCTTCAAAAGAGAAGTTTATAGAATCACAGATGCAAAAATCAAGTGGGGAGTAGGTGGTGAGGCCAAAAACCTTAGAGTCAGCCTTATCTATTCTTTCTCTTCTACCCTACATCTGGTATGTCAGGGAATTCTATCATCCTTACTTTCATAATCCACAAGTCTTCCACTCTTTTCCATGCTACCTCATCTCTTGCCTTGGTTATTTCAATGTTCTCCTAATTGGTCTCCTTACTTTCACTCTTGCACCACCCTCATCTATTCTACACAGTAGTAAGAGTGATATTATTAAAATGCAAGTCAGATCATGTCAATCCTCTGCCCAAAGCCTCTCAATAGCTCCACATCTCATTCAGTTAATGACATAAATCATTACAATGAACTACAATGTCTTTCTTATGTGATCTGTTTCCCCACTACTTCCCTGATCACAGCTCCTACTTTTCCTAATATTATCTCTGCTGGAGCCACACTAGTCCTTTGCTATCCTTCAAATACCCCAGGTATGCTTCTATCCCCACAACCTCTGCACTTGGAATTCCCATTATTTGGAATGTTGTTTTTTCAGATATCCACATAGCCAGATCCCTCACTTCCTCAGGTTTCTATTCAAAAACCACCTTCTCACTGAGGCCTTCCTTGGCCACTCTATCTAAAATCTCAACCCTTCATTCCTCTTCTAAAACATTTAATGCCACCCTTTCTGCTTAGTTTTCTCCTTAGAACTTACCACTATTTAATATAACAGGGTTAGCAAACTACAGCCTTTGGGCCACTTCTAGACCACCATCTAATTTTATACAGTCCACAAGCTAAGAAGGGTTTTACATTTCTCAAAGGTTGAAAAAATTCCAAAGAAGAGTATTTTATGATACATGAAAATTATATGAAATTCAAATTTCAGTGTTCCTAAATAATTAAGTTTTATTATGACACAACCATGCCAATTTGTTTACATGTGGTCTACAAATGCATTCATGGTACAAAAGCAAAGTTGAGTATTTGCAACAGAGGCTGTATGGCCTAGAAAACCTCAAATATTTACTATTTGTTTCCCTACAGAATATTTGCTGACCTCTGTAATATACCATAACAGTCATCTTTATATTGTCTGTCTCTCCTAGTAGAATGATAAACTCCAAGGGTATAGGTGCTTTTGTCTATTTTGTTCATTACTATACTCCAATGCCTAGGACAGTACTTAATGTATAATAGACAGTCAATAAATATTTTTTTAAATAAATGGACACTAAAAAATATCAGCACTAATTTTAGGTTAAAAAGTTTGGTGAATAAAGGAAGTACAAAGAAAGAACTGTAATTTGAGTAGGATGACAAGAATGAAAAAGGGTTTTTGAATTAAAATGACCTCAAAATAATTGTTTTGACAGGGAAAGAAATAGTTGAGAGAGAAATATTAAAGAGCTAAAGTTGAGATTGGTAGAAAACATTTCCAGAGAAAGTTCTTTCTTAGAGATAAGGAAGAAGAAAGGCTGAGTAAAGAAAGAAGCTGTTGAAGTTCATATTAGTGATTGCAAGTTCAGAAACTTACAAGATAAAGTTTTTTTATAAAGGGAAGNGTTATTTTCACTGACTACCTAGCTGAAAAACCGCAGAATTTTAGCAGATCCAATAAACATGTTTTCATAAATTTCCTGAAGAGCATTCAAATAGCTCAAAGAAAGGAATGAAAAAAGCAGACGATGAAAATTAACAAGGTGGGAATAGTAAGATAGTAAAATATAATAGATCATGTTCCTTCTTTTCACCTTTCTGTCTTAGTGCATAGGAGAGTATTCCTTACATATGGAGGGTACCAAATCAACATCTAAGTTTAAGACAGGAAGGATGAAAGAGAAAAATACACTAACAGTAATCAAACAAGATTACACTGAACATGCTGAAAATAACCTTTGGCTTCACCACCAATCTGATCTTAAATGATATAATCACACACTGAATATACACTACGAGGATGGGCCTGGTTTCCTGCTCTCCTCTTCTTCCACTTCTGACCACCAATACCATTTGAACTCCAAATTATAGACTATTTCCTATATTAGGCACTAGGAATTTTTGATCCTAGAGCCTAATATTTGTTCGAGGTGACTTAAGAAGCACTGCTTCGAGGTGCCTGGCTGGTTCAATGTGACTCTTGATCTCAGTGTCATGAGTTTGAGCCCTACACAGGATGTAAATTAATTTAAAGGAAAAAAAAAAAAAGGAAGCATTGCTTCAAGTCTTCAAAGATTGTGTCTACTCACTTCATATTCTCCAAGGAATTGCATCTCAGCCTGGCCTGCTATGCCTGACCTCCACTCTTAAAAACAGCCTTATATTCTAGTCCCTTTAGGTTTGGAACTCTATCTTGCTCTTTCTAGTCCTAGCTACACAAAGATTTGAGTCCTGCCTTTGAATCCAAATGTCTATGGCTGAAGACCTGTTCCTTGCTGATACGCGTATATGATACCAACTATTTTCATACATAACTTATAGAATACTTCCAACACTTAAGATTTTCTTCCTTGCCATGATCTTCTTATCTGCCTATTAAGATACCCTGATGCCAGCTGTTTGACTGAATCCAAGGCAACTAGGTCTTGTTCGTGTCTGTAACCTCAGAGGCTATCATGGTGCCTTGTGCTGTGCCCTTTCCATTGGCATTAGTTAGATAGATATCCTTCCTTGGTGTGGAAATGCAACCATCCCCCACAAATGGCATGTCTGGCTCCAAGTGCAGGTCCTTCCCAATCTGCCAGGCCAACACAAATCACAGAAGTTACAGTAACTTTCTGATCACCTTCTTTACATCTTTAAGTAAGCAGTAAGCAACTATCTTTTTGAAATAGTTAATGGTATCCTATGCAGAAATACAATGAATTAGGTAATAAAATCTGTGTGATAATTTTTTCAGGACATTAGGTAAACAGTAGTCAATTATCTTTCTGAAATGCTTACATGGCTAGCCTGTGCTGAAATATCATGAACTAAGTAACATTGCAACTTCTCTTCCAGAACTATGAATTTTGGATATACAGATTAAATGATAAATATTCTTTTGAAAGAAAATTTGAAGTATTTACTCAAATAAACAACCATTCAAAGTAAACAAAAACTCAAAGAAAATGTCTGGAATTACAACTCTTAATCACATATTTCCCCCTAAACTTATCATTAAAACCTGAAAAACAACAAAAGCCTTCATATTTTATTGGGGTCCACACTTGTCCTTTTTACATATCCTTCCACAAGCCAATACCTTTCCCCAATATGTGCATACTACATGATAAACAAAGGAAGAAATGTCCCAGTTGCTTTGGGAACTATGAATGGTTTATCCTTAAATAACTTGTTTTCTCATTCACCTCCTAGAATTTTGTCCTGATAAACAATCAAATGCTAAACATTTTCTAGAGTGGTGGTATAGGCAACAGGTAACCCAGTTAGTAAAAGATAGACCATTTTGCGGCACCTGGGTGGCTCAGTCGGCTAAGCATCCAACTTCGGCTCAGGTTATGATCTCATGGTTCGTGGGTTTGACCCCTGTGTCGGGCTCTGTGCTGACAGCTAGCTCAGAGCCTGGAGCCTGCTTCCGATTTTGTGTCTTCCTCTCTCTCTGACCCTCCCCTGCTCACACTGCCTCTCTCTCTCTCAGAAATAAATAAAACATTAAAATTTTTTTTAAAANGTATCTCTCTGCCACTGCAGATAACATTTTCTGCCATTGTAAAATATATAAATCAAAGGACCTTATCAAGTTGTTTCAAATGCAGGTAACAGGAAGCCATATTCCTCTGCAGCTTGGCCAAGTCCAGATCCATTTTATCGACTGAA